>NC_056614.1:15352168-15579668 GCF_018340385.1 Cyprinus carpio | reverse complement strand
TTCCCTGCTTTTAATATCTGAAGTATTAATGCAACAGGACACAGCTGAACACTTAGAAAGACCTGTGAGGCAACTGTTCCAATACTTATGCTCACATCAGATAGGGAGATGAAACTCTAAAAGTGCTAATCTTCTTAGCTGGTAAAACATCTTTGTGTTGAATCACCCAATAATAAAATGTGACATTATGTAGTTTTGTCTCATATTCATCTTTTAATCATTTTAATCAAGATTTCTTGACTCCACAGCAAACAGAACAATTTTGTCTTTACTGTTCCAATACTTATGGATGGCACTGTATATATGAAAAAATATATATTTTAGCATGTGGTAACAAAACATTTTTTTTTTTATTCTACAACTTGTGATCTGATCAAAGTGGACACTGCCTTGGAGGACTGGGAACCAGCGCAACCCTGAAAACCAGCCATGGTCATAGGTCAGTAGGGAGGAAGTAAAGATCCAAGTCCCATCCCGTAGTGTGACACGCTGCCTTCACCCGCTCGCCCCAGAGGCTTAGTATTCGCGTTAACACTTCAAACGCTTGATATCTTCACTAGACACAAAGGACACTTCTGCCTGCCATCATCACCATTTCTTCCAGGGAAAAGAGATATGGATCCGTCCCAAAGGTAGCAGGCAGTTGAAGTCGCCTTGATTAAGTCCAAGGTTTGTTGTCTGACTTTTCCCCTGCTGAAAGCAGGACTCTTCCATGCAAATGGCATCTCCTGTCTTTAACGGAAGCCAATTCGAAACCAGCCTTTACAATAGGTCAGTAGATATTGTAAAGCACTGACAGGCATTTTCATGAAATTTAAATGAGTAGCTCTGGAATATGGCAGCTATTTTTTTTTTCTTTTTTGTCCAACGTGTATTCTTCTCTTCTATTTTTATCAAGGCTTATGACTTGACAAACAAAGGTACATTTTTTTTTTATACAAACCTCAATCTTTGCTGAAGTGCTTTGTTGGTTAATGCTAAAAGAGACAGGCTTTGGAGAATTAACAAACACTGTCATTTGTTTTCTTGTACATCCATCAATTTCAACCCAGAAAACCTTACAATAACCTCTGATGTATTACAGATAATACAGAGATGTTTTTGCACAGCAGTCTTCCGCAGCTCGATATCACAAAACGATGATGTGATCTGAATTTAAGTTCACAGGCAGTGCAGAAACAAAGAGACTACACAACTTTACATTCAAAACTCAAAACAGGATGTCAGAGTTGTGGCCAAGTGGTTAGCCTGCAACATACTGAGCTGTGGTGCTCTTGTGGGTAATGCAAGTTCGAATCAGGATAGTGACATTTCCTGATCTCTCTTCTGATTATTTCCTGATATATATCTTGCTTGTCTATAAATCAAATGTGATAAATGGTCAGTGATAATAATAAAAAAGGCAGCAGTACAATCACTTTAGTCTGCAGCTGAACAACTGCTACGGTTCATTCATTTATAAAACAGGCACTGCGAGATTGTTAAACCTTGTCTGAGATGTGCACCTGAGTCGAGGGAGGTGAGAAAACACCTTATTTTACGGTTCACTTGATTCTGCCTGCACTAGCTGTCTGCATTTTCTCTAATCTTTAACAGCCCAAAACCACAAGGCCGCCCACATTCTTACTGCAGCTTAGAAGCTCTTCCATTCTAGCCCACTTCAGCTACCAAAATCAGGTAAACAATAGAAGTGGAGAAGGGGGTAAAAAATCATCAAAGGAATTGATAATAAATATATAATTGTGTGGTCAAAGAGTGTGTTTTCTCTCTGTGTGAGACCTCCCGAATGCTGCACAGAGTAGAACGCGCTGCAGGCAATCTTTTGATGGAAGGTCTCATTTTCAGCCTCCCGCCGTGCAATATTCAAGCCAGTCTAAAATAATACAGGACTCATTTCGGGACTTAGGACCTCTCGAATATGCTGACAATAACCAACGGCTGGAGCATCAAATGAAAAACAGCTTTTCACAGGGAGCGCTTGAGTGGCACCCGAAACCCGGGGAGCAAAGATCCTGGATCCATGCTTGGAGATGTCACATAACGCCACAGCTGTGTTATTACCAGGCTGTCGCGATGCAGAGATTCAAAAACGGAGCAGTCTAGCATGCGCTTAACGCTGCGAGTAGTCTGTGTTTATTAGGCGTAGTGAGTTTACAATAGCCTAATCATGAAGCACAATTTTGGCAACGGTTTTGTTGAGTGACAAAAAGCATTTAAAACAAATCTATCATAACATCATCAGCATACTTGCCAAATTGATCAATCGCACACTTAAATGAATTCCATTTTGCCTTTGATATGAATTAATGCTGAACAAACCAGATGTTGCATGTCCAACATTAGCCAGTTGGCAAACCGCTGCCTGATGATGCTGGAATATTTTTGGTTATAGCGTTAAATGTTGGCAAGCACCTAATAACATTATGCATGTAATAATATTGGAATTTCAATATGCAAAATGCAATTATTATTGACAAACATAATTTTCAGGTGAAAACGAGACAATTCGAACCATGCAATCACAAAATAAGAGTGAGAAAACTAGAAAGGAGGAGTGCTGCATCTTATGTTATGCTAGACAACTTTAGTGTGAGATTTTTAGAACTTAACAATCCTTTTCTCTCATCTTGGATAATCAAGCTTGGCCACATACTCTCCTTTTGGGTGAGGAAAGAAAGCAATTCGCCTGTTCTTCCTTCACACATCCTGAAGACTGCCAATCTCCGGCCCTCCTCTGTTGCACTTAGAGCTTCAAACACGTCGCTGAGCCTTTTTAAACAGACTGTTATCCCTTTAAAGGCAAATCTTTTCAGAGCCATGTTAGATAAAGGACACTGATCTAATACAAAGCAAGCCCAGAGAAACCAGACCACAGGCGCTCTGATGCCCAAGAATGCCTGAAATGTTATTTAGTGGTGACTATGAAGAGGAGACATCACTAAATTATAAAATATAATTTTAAATATCAATCAATCAAAAAAAAATCTTACAGGTATAAAATATATATTTGTCCTAAGTCTAAATAATCAAGCAATAATAACCAAAACTATATGCATATTGGCCCAACATTTGCTAAAATTCTCAAATCAATAGTAAAAATTTCATACAAGGCTTTTATTTTAGTGAGCAGGTACACACATCACAATGTTATTCAACATATGGCTTGAAACCATTAAATCTGTGCGGTCTCATCCTGTATGGGGAGGTGTCAGAGAGAGGTGATATCAGACGGACGTGTTGCGACAGGCTGCTTCAAAGAGCAGGAGGCCACTCTCTCTTTTCTCTCATTTTCTCTCCATTACTCCTAAAGCACCCGGCCACCCAGCTGCACACAATTACAACCCCAGCAAGTGTTCAAGCAAACCCCCACCCTAATACGGGCCCGGTAATCAGTTAGATCTCAGCATGCATGTTCAATGATCTGTTATTAATTAATCAATCAAAGCTAATCAAGGTAAACCTCACTCTTCGTGCAGGTCAGAACAGACACTGTTCTACTCCAGCAGACTTTTGCTCCTGCCCTTCTTAAAAACAATCTGATTTACGGTATATAAGTAAATATCCAATTTTTAGGGGTTTTCAAAACATCTATGTAATTTTTTTTTACGTTATACTCCGTAGTTTTGCATTGAGTGGCCAAATTGGCAATTCACAAGAGAGTTTAAAGCATCCTACACCAGTAGCCTCGATTTACGGCTGATTTTACTGCCAAAATGAGCAGTAAAAATAAAAATGCAGCACTTCATAAGGTATCGCATTTATCCACCTCAACTGTGTAAAATAAATCCTACACAATTGAGCAGAAACAATAAAATGCAGGCCTTTCCATCTCATTAGTGTACACATTTGTGAAAGTGGCCATATGTGCCTAAATATGTCTCTAAAACTACCACTTTTTTCTTAAATGTACAGTAAAAACATGCAACTATGATTGCCAGAATGTTACCGTAAAAACCGCAATGATCATGTTACAAGCATTACAAGATGGCCTTTTGGAGATTATGCATTTTATATCATATATACAACTTAAGATTTTTAAACTCAAAATAAGTATTCAGTTTATGTAAACTGTACTGATAATAAAATTGATGGCAAAATCGAAAACCCACCCAAAAAAATCTAATGAATTAAAATTGGATAATACACATGACACTAAAACACACAACACTAAAATAATCCAGTAAACATCTAAGCAATCTGTTGTAGCTTGTATCATAAAAAACTCCTATATAGATAGAATAATAACAACTTAAGAAAAAAATAACTTTAAATAAATAAATGTGATGGCTTACATAGGGAATTCTGTTAATACCCCCTTTAACCATAAATTATATAGTAAAATATAACACCATATAACAGGCTTTTACATTACTTTCTCGTTACAATTACTACAATTACTAGTTTTTTTATTATTATTATTATTATTATTATATAGTAAGCTGCCTGCTTAGGCATGTGAGGCCCAAAATTGGCTAGGCTGCCTTGACACTCACACAGTTTGTAAACATCCAAAGTTCCGTAGCATCAAAACGACTTTTGTTCTAATATAATTTTCGGACAAGATAGAAACAGGTGTTACAAGTGTTTATACTCACCTAATTTTTCAACTATATTACTTGCATCGCGTCAGTCAACACCGCTTCGTCCGCGAACAGCGTAAACATCTCGCGTAATAACATTTAAGAGGGTCATTATAGTTGCTAGACATAATGACTATTACAAATGCAGACATTTAAACAACAAAAGAAGCGGCTAAAGGACAGGACGTTTCTGTTTGTCCTCCAAGGTCCTCATAAACTATGTAACCGAGTAGAGAGGAATCAGATATACCCACTGAGCGGCGCTATAGCCCATGAAAATGATGTTTGTTAGAGAGCGCGCGGGAAAGATCCAAGGTGACAGGAGAGCGAGGCACTTCACTGCTGCCACGGATAAAGAACTGCATCTGCCACCCCATGAAATTCAGGTAGGAACACTGTGAACATTTGAAGTTAAAATATAAGCTGTCATTTCACACCATTGACTTTTCCAGTGACATGTAATTTTAATAAAGTGTTTGCTTTTTCGCCTTTTATATTAAATACATAATATATAATTAAATAACCTACATTAAAATTGCGAAAGCAATTATATATATATATATATATATATATATATATATATAATGTTATATTATAATTTATATATACATAATGCATTATAATATATGTACAGACATATATGTTACACACTATATATATATATATATATATATATATATATATATATTATATATATATATATATACATATATAAGACTGTAATTATATATATAATGCAATAGGATTGTGAGCTTTAGACTTCTGGTGAACACCACATAAAGTCTTTTGGCATCTTTTGGTTTAGTACAGAATGTTTTTAGTCTCCAACAAAGCTTGCCTCTGTAATATTCATATAATGTTCAGAATCATTGTGGCTTAGATAAGTGATCCTCTAATGGTTTTGCTTCAGGACCCAAAACTATTTATTGCACAAAATTGAATTTCAGTAGTTTCATGCAATAATACACACACAAAATACATTGTAGTTGTATTTGCTGTAGTCTGGATCACATTTCCTTTCACCTTGCATGGTTATTCATGGTTTTTGAGGATGAGGGCATCTGCCTGTCTAGATTCTACCAAGTGACAGATGAATTTGCATTAAAATACTGTAGATTTTGATTTGCCATCAAACCGGCATTGTAAGGTTTTCCTCCTCCTTTTTGAAAGTTGGTGAGCTTATTAATTGTGCTATATTCAGTTTATTTGCATTTTATTATTTGCTTGTCTTCCCCTGTTTTCCGTCTCACTTTTAGACCTGTGACCTATCTTTGGGTCACAACCCACCACTCTGGAACCACAGGTTTAAATAGTGACTCTGATTATTTTATATTGCAGGCAGTTTTTTTTTTTTCTGTGAAATGTAAAAGACGAGCACAGGTTAGCAGAAATTAGAGCGATAGGGATACAGGTTTAAACCCATCAGAGTGAATTCAAGATGGGCATACAAGCAGATGGGATGTACAGTCTGAGAAGGGCGTAGGGTCGACTCTCGACTTAGTGGCAAAGCTGTGGGCATTGCTTGTAGCTGTGTTTTTGAAAGTCTACTTAAGAAAGCAGATTGTTTGGTCAAATCAAACCCTTAAGACCATATTGCTGCAGTTTTTGCTTAGTCTTTGTCCAGAGTGCTACAGGCAGTGGGAGCAGACACCAAATGGTCTAAAAATTGTTATCATTATGTGTGTCTGGGGATGGGAAGGGTGAGTTACTTAGGTTCCTGAAAGGACAGATTGTCCTCTTTTGTTCTGCTAGCGCTTTCCTTTCTAGTTGAACAGCTCTCACATTGGGGAGGTATAGAGAGGGTCAAATCTGCCCAGACACGTGTAGGTCTTCAGTATATGATGAGGCAGAACTGCTCTTGGAATTCATTTTATTATTCTGAAATTTATTTTTGCGTTTATTTATTGCTATTTTAAAAGGAGGTTAGCCAGATACGTATGCAATCCCAAAGGTGTAAGCAAATGTTGCAGTTTTACAGCACTCTAGTTTAAAAAGAAAAAAAAAGAAAGAAAGAAAAAGGAAAATAAAGGAAACAAACGGCTCCTCTTGTCTCCATCCAGTTGTATTTACTGGGAACTGCTATGAAAACACTTGCTGTGGTTTGGTGGATTAACAGAGAGCCCCCTAATGGAGTAATTACAGAGAACCAAACATCTATTTTTCACCCATGCACCACCATTACTCTCAGTTTCTCCAGCCACTCCATTGGAAGTCACTTACACTCCTTACAATGAGTTATCATTGACTGCCATTTAGGCGTTATAGAGCAATTTGTCTTACTGGGGCCATGGGCTGGCCTCATTGCAGTGAACAATCATTCTCTCTCCAATATATCAAACATTCATGGGGAAAAAGGGAAGAAAATAGCCCACAAACAGATAGCAGTGAGCAGCTAATAGATACTTCCAAGGAGGGAGACAAGAAAAATTATTGTTAAAGATTAATGAGGCAGGGACATGTCTGCTCTCTGTGGCTGGGATGAAGAGGAAACACTGCCATACAGATAGCCCCCCTCTCAGGAAGTCATGACCTGTCTGTCCTGTGGGCCACGCTGGGGTGACCATGGTTACAGGCGGTAGTGTTCAGCGCTTTTAAATATCATACTGGGAAATCTTATAGCTGATTCATATCATTTGTTGTCAGATAATGCATCTGAATTCAACTAAGGGCTTGATAAAGTAAACCCTAAACACTAAATCAGACTTTCTTTGTGCGGTAGCATCCTTTACAATGAGGACTTATTAAACATGCATTTATAAATATTTATATATATATCCGTCTTGCTTATTTATGTAAGGAAATGTCTGATTGCAGTTACTGAATGCTGCATAGCTACATTGGTAAACCCTGCTGATTTGTGACATAAGTGCATTTAAAACATAATGTATAATGGAAATGTACAATTTATTTCTGAAATATGAAATGAATAGATACATTTGGACATGTTCATTTTTTTTTTTTTATTTCCTTGATTTCATATGCTATATCAAGTAAACAAGATGCAATTATCTAGTAATGTCATTATATAAGTCCTAATTTTGAATGGGTGCTAACCTTGGTGATTTTTTGGAGACTGAAATGACCCTTTGTCCTTTTTTCAAGTCTAACTACTGGCAACTATAGAAAAGCAACAGAGCCGTACACAAAGCAATCTGGGCATCCTCTTCCCCACTAAATGTGTTCCCGATGAAGGGTTAATAGTGTACTTAACTTTGTGTTTTGTTAGATTACTCTTTCTTTCAGCCTAACACAATGACAAATAACCATTATTCTTTTTCCTTCACTGATAATCGGGACAACTTCAACATTTTTTTTACCAGCCCAAGTTAGACCATTAATCCTGGACGATTTTGCCGATAAGTGTTGACTGCCAAGTAATGACCATGTCACTGAGGAAAAGAAAAAATATGTGAACAATTAAAAATAGACAGCTATTATCTAGAGCATCCTCACTTCCCATTCACATATCATTGGTGTTATTCGGAATGATCTTCACACAAACTACAAGTACAATTATGGAATCAATGACTCTGTCATTTAAAACAATGGAATCCTTTTAGGATATATGGGGGTATGATATTACACAGTCTGATCTGGAGTACACAGTTGTGTAACCTAAATTAATTAATTATTATAATTAATAACTATAATTGTACTTTGCCTGATTTATTTGTCCATTATATACACTTACACACTTAGAGAAAGAGAGGTTATGTAAATAGTCAAATTAATATTAATATGTCTAATTACATACACTTTCAAGCTTAGGTATATTCTAACAGAAGCATAACCTTAATTGTCCTTTGTGCAGAATGTAAATACTTTCGTGTTGAAAAGGCAACTTCTGATTTAAACAATTAAAGTCATTGAAATTTGTTTTCTTATAAAAAATCCTGTATTGTTTTGAGTAATCAGCTGTTGTTGGTGCAGCACTTTTTTATGTACTTCAGTGATCTTTCTGTCAATTACGAGTTAATATTCTTTTTGTTCACTTAGTTGCTCAATGACAATTAAAGGCTCGATGAAAATTAAAAACGAAATAAATTAGTTTGCTCTGATTGTGACATTCTGATAAGTCAATTAAAATACAAATTACTAATGTAATCCAGCATTTTAAAATATTATGATTAATAACAATAGACTGTTTACCAATAATATGATGAGCATTATCTTCACTGTAATATATTATATCCTGTAAAGATTAGGAGTGCACCATTAAAGACAGAATAGTTCTTAATGTAAGTTACTAATAAATAATGAAGTATATGAGCTCTTTTAAGATGCACACTTAAGAGCCAGTGCATTATGCAAGCAACTTCTCTTCTCTTCTCTTCTCTTCTCTTCTCTTCTCTTCTCTTCTCTTCTCTTCTCTTCTCTTCTCTTCTCTTCTCTTCTCTTCTCTTCTCTTCTCTTCTCTTCAATGCCATAAAATGCCCCCCAACCCAAATGTACCACCTAAATAAGCTCATTATGTAAACACTATTGAGCATTCCATGGCTTCAACATACCAAACACAGCAAATGCGGGCCGAGTCGCAGTTCTTAGCATTTGATATTCTGCATCATTGTGGCCTGAAACTCTATTTAGATCAAAGAGATTGAGAAGCCCAAGTTTCAAATCCTTCCCAAAGCCCATTCTGGCTACTCTTTATTTAACTCATTGGCATTCTGACCCCATGCCTCAGAGACTTTGAACCCTCAAAGTCTGGAAAGCTGAATTGCTCCTTTAAACACATTATCAGTGGGCCAGATTAAAGAATATCACTAAGCATCTTAAGGTTTTAGTGCAGTGTGGCGGCATGGACCGGGCCTCCGGAGCCACTTACTGCCATATACTGTATTAGGAATGGCTGAAAAAACACACCAGAGGGGTTGGTGGGAAAAAAAGCCTCACGCTCATGGTAAATTAAGTTTGGGTTAAATGAAATAGAATAGGAGGAATGATCTAGAAAAAAAGGAGTAAAGGTTAAAAGGAAGACTGATTGCTGTGTTTATTGTTATTGCGGATTTCGCCGAATTCCACCATCCCCGGTCATTACGGAGCACATGTGGATTTACAATGTGGCATTTTATTCCCGGGATTGAGCTGTAAATGCAATATTATCTGTCCTAGAATGCATAGAGTCTGTAGTCGCCGTACATTCATGTCCAGATTTTCAGGGTACTATCAGTTTCAGACAAAGCGCCATCTGCGAGGTGCATTCAGTCTAGAGCACTGTGGCGATTGTCGTGATGCGATAGATACATTTTTCCCTCACTCTTATTTGTTTTCTTTGGTATACCCGAACAACGGCAAACGCACAAAGGGGATTTTGAGACGTAAATCCTTTTTTTTTTTGGGTGGGGTGGGGTAGGGGGGTTTGATAAGGTGCAAAGATGCACTGCATTGAATGTATGTGTTTGTTCTCCTGAGCAGCTCTCACACCCTCTCTCCCTCCCTCCCCTCTTTTCTTTCTCCTCTTCAGTCTCATCAGCCACCGTGATTAAAATTTGGCACCTTGGACCACATTGTCTTCATTTGGAAATATTTCAGCTGCATTTGTGCCACTCGGAGTGGAGAAAGAGATAAAGGAGGAGAAGGGGAAAAACACACCCTGTTGTGTGAATCCTAGAAAGGCCTTGAACCCTGCCATTCATCCTATTCACTTCATCAGCTGAGTCTAATTGCTAGAGAGGACAGGAGACCCAAGGCCTGATTGTTCCTTATCCTCTTTGGAGTCTTCTGAGGCATGAAAAGCGAAAGGCCTGCTTTTGATCTTTTTTTTCTCTTCTCTCTCCTCTCCTCTTCTGGTTTTCTTTCTCTGCTCTGTCATCCCCTGCTATCCTTTCCCTCCGAATGACATTCTCCTTTCACACCCTTGCCCTCTTCTCCATCCACGCAAAATAATTATCAAGCTCTGCTTCATCAAATAATGCTGGAGATAGGAGGTCACGACAGGGAGGGCCAGAGGTCTGGAGGGGCAGCCCTGAACTGTGGAGAAGCTCCTAGCTCATCTTAGCGGCATGCTCCTTAGCTCAGGGCACCTTTATGTACCTTGACCCCAGTTTTCGTTTGCCTCTCTTAATGAGACCCTCTTACACAGCCAACGTGGTCCTGGCCCTGCCCTGTTAGGGGGCTCCGTGGTTGGGAGGCCAAAGTACAATAAGACACAGAGGCCACGCTAAGACAAGGGCGCATCTGTGCTGTCTTATTAAGGCCTGAAGAAGAGCTCATGCTTCTCAAAGTCCCACAGGCTCAGAGACTAGATCTATTGACACCTACTTGTCCTCGGTGGTCAACGCCTTTCACTGGAGGGCCAGCCTACGCACACAAGTTCTTATTAGAAGTAATTTCAGGCAGCTTATTTAGAGAGCCAAGTGCTTAACTTGCTTTAGGTGACCATGCAGGCCACAGTAGAAGTGGGTGAATTTGGCGCAAAAATTCTTTAGACTCAAAAGATGACAAAGGATGTCAAAGGCCAACCCTGTCAGGGGATGAAAATAGTTCTTCAGATGAAGAATTGTGCACAGCAAGTATGCAGACACTTATTCTCAAGCTTCAGCCACTCTCGCAAGCACTTATTATGACAGTTGTTTAGAAGTGGAGTGGGCGAATTTTGTTGGACGACATCTCCTTTTTGTGTACAAGAGGCCTGTTGAGTTTGCTTATTATTTTAAAAGTAGTTTGGGTAGATATTATTATTTGTCATGCAAAAATCACGACACCTTGTATGAAGGGGTCATTTACTTTTCTTTTATGATTTACAACTACTTCATATTGGAAATAGTAAATTCTATTCTAAAATTATCATAAATTACAGTCAATTGTGTGTTCTAAAGTAACAAATCACAAGAAAATGTAATTGACTCTTTTCTTGGCTCCACCCCTCTTTGTTACTGTTGCTAACTCAGATGAGTTTTGTAGAACATCACATAGTAATTAACTAGAGATTAGATTTGTTTGAGTGTGTGTAAAATGTGCTCCTAAAGTGCTAAAAACTGATTGAATATTTTTCTTATAAGCAGGAATTAATTGTGACATAAATTGAGCACTTTTATCTGCCGAAATTGTTAAATTACGCGGTAACGTGATTAAAAAAAGAGGCTGCTAACAGAGCTGTAGAGACTGCTAATAGAGCCAAATGCTTCTCACATTCAACTGAAAAAAGAAAAGCCTAATTTGAAAGCAATCACATTAATGCACATGAACAGAACTGTTCCTACCATATATTCACTATGATACTGTGAACTGTCTACACTCAAATTACCTAATTCAATACACAATTTGAAAGATTTATTGGAAAATCTGAAAAGAACTTTGTATTTTTTAATGTATTTTTGGACAATGTCCATAAAATTGTGTTTACTATTAAATAAAGACAGATTGTCCATAGAGCAAAAGCTGAGAAAATGGCAGATGGCAACAGTTGCTAAGGTTCAGTTGGTCTGTAACATTTTAAGGCAAGGTTCAGCAAAGGGTCAATCGTGTATCACTATGACCAATACTGTTTGACATGTAGCACTGTGCTCAGATTTCCACTGGTTTACTAATACAAGCGTTCCCTATTGTTCTGTAGAGCTGTAATCTGAAGTCTTTTATTATAAAGAGGAAACCTGACAATAAAAACAATAACTAGTTGTAAACTCTGCTGTGCTAGCAAAGTGCATAATGAAGAATAAGGAGACAGAAAAAAGTATGTAGCAAACAAACAAGACGGCAAACAAAAACCTTTAAGCAATCATGTAAAGCACGTCGAACATCTGAGCACTGTGTGAGAACAAAGCGGAGCCCTGTCAGCCCATCGATCTGCTCCTGAAGGCACTCGTACGCACACACATATCTACATGCACAAGGCTCCTACTGCACCCCGTCTCTCAGAGAATGCCTGTATTGATCTGGCCCACTTCTGTAGAGTTAACTCACTGATAAAACCTGACCACAGGGCTTCCATGGGCCCAAGAGCGTTCGGAATTCTGTTGAAAAAAACAACGGGAGAGAAAAAAAGATGAAACACAAAGCAAGTGGAAAAAAAAATCGCTGCTTGTACGTCCCCTCAGTCTGGAGAGACGAAGCTCTTTGACAGTTTTGTCTTTTTGGCTGGCATTATTTATATATTTCTTCAGCATTGTGTGCTTACAATGCTGTCGACTTTACCACGTGGACTGACAAGCGTTCAGAGATGTTGCGCATATTGTCATCTCCTCGAGTGCACCCACTGGAATTTCTCTTAGAAATTCACAGGGATGTGAGGAAAAGCAGATTTTTTTTCAATACCGTATTAATGCGAAGGGTTGGTCAGTGTGTCTGTGCGCGTCTGCATCTCACAACGTGTTGCTTGTGTTAACGCTTGCTTGTGTGTGTGCTCGAGTGCATCCAACAGTATATGCCAGTGTGGATGTGTGTTTGTGTACGCATGTGAACGTGTATACGTGTTGCCATGTTAGAATGTGCAGCGTTGTCATGTTTGTTACATTCCATGTGGGAGGGTCTGCTGAGAGGCAGGCCATCTGTAGTGTTCTGAAGATCGACATGTTGTAAAATGCGATTGGAGAGTGTGGAGACTCAACTTGTCAAATCTTGGCACATAATGAGGCAGAAGGGAGTGAAGGCAGGAAAAAGATTCAGAGATAAACAATTAGATTAATCCCAGCGGTAAAGGGCACAGACAATGGGAGGACTCAAAGAAAAAACAAAATCAATATGGCAACTGCTGAGGACACAATGGAGTACAGTGAGGAAGGGACTAACACTTATTTCTCAGATGAAAAGACATACAGACACATGGCGGAGGAGTCACGACTTGTTCGAATCAATACCGGTGTCAGCACCGGATGCACTACCACCTATTCCTCACACGTTTTTCATCAGAGAAGCCGCCAGACATTACAGAATATACGGTAACATTGCATACCACAAAAGCACATCCCAAAAAGCCCAAACAAAGACATGGGGATAATGAAGTAAATTAGGGGCCGCAATCGCCTCCAGCTACAGCCAACTGATGATCTTTTAGGAGGAGAGACATTGGGGACCGTAATGCTTTCACACCCCCTGAGTCCAAACATAATGGAGCATGATCTGCAGCCACAGTCTGGGCCGTCCCAGCGCGCCGCCGCCCCTCTCAGGCCCTGCCCAGACTCGCAGGTCTGAACCGACATCTCAGGCGCCATATCCCGGCAAATCTCACAGGGCTGCCCGTGCCAGGGCGCCGGGGCCCGACTGAAGCCGGGATGTCCTATGTGCTAGAGGGAAAGGGGGGTGGATAGGCTGAGTGAGTGAGTGGCGCTGGCCCCGGTTTACCCCACAGGGACGCAGAAAGGCGTTGACCAGAAAGGTGTGAGTCGGCAACGCAGCACCCCGCCCATTGTCATGTCTCCAAGGAGGCTGGTACACCGTCGAGTCATCGGCAGGGTTCCAGCGAAAATACATGAGGAAGCCAGGAGTGCCGGGGACCTGTATGGACTATCGGCCCAGTCCCAGGGAGAGAAGGGCCACAGCTCCACTGACCTCCAGCAACCTGTCAGTCTGTCATCCCCGCCTGGGGAATTAAGAGGGGAGGGAAGAGATGGGGGTAAAAAAAAGAACATGTATTCTTGCTTGTTTTTTTTAGGACCGATGCACACTATCTTTACCTGCGGGAATGAGATGACTGGAGAAAAATCTGCCAAAGGAAGAACTTGTTAACATATGTTGCGTTATAAATTAACATAAATGTTTATTGCAGGAATGCTTTTTGCTTTTCTTAATTATTGCTATTTTTTAAATGCAACATGCATAATATAATGTGTTGCTTATTAAAGGTATTATTTCACTTGTCTGGTTCCCTTTTTTAAAGAACCAAAAATGTTAAATAAAAATTAAATAAACGTAAGCATATGTTTTGGTTGGGATAAAATTCCAAAATATTTTGTAAATCTAACAAGAAATTACTACTTGCTCAACATAATCTCTTCTTTAAACAAAACATTGTCATTAAAATTGCAGGATGCTAAATAGTAATTAAATAAATACAAATTATATTTTTTGTTGACTCTTTACCTGTTAAGTATATAATAAAAATAAGCTTCATTGAATCTGTGTATTTTACACAAGCTGCTGCAGTATTGATTGAAAATTTTCTATTGTCAAAGACAAAGAACGTTTGGTGTGAGTTCCACCGCATTTGGTTGCTTTCCCAAGGGACTCTAACGATTCTGTTTCCCTTCTTTTTTTTCTCTATTTCTCTTTCTCACCCTCTCTCTTTCTTTCAGCCAAAGAGAAAGAAGAGATATAAAGGGTGTGGTGTTGCCTCTTTATGTTGAGAGCAGCAAACGTGACGACTCCCAGACGGGGAGACATGGCAAACCCTAATAATACCAACCCATACAATGGCTCTGACAGCCCGGCTATAAAGCAATCAGGGTCCCAGGCATTCCAAATCTCTTTAACGCCCACCCTACAGCAGTCTGGAAGATGGGTGGCTGACCTGAGAGCTGTCAATCACGCTGCTGTACCTGCTGGAGCTTGGGCAGAGTAGAGCCGGGAGCATGCGGTCCATCAGATCTGTTTTCACACTCCCCACACTATCACTGCAAGCGTAACCAAAAAGACAAAAAACGCCCCACTGCCCTACTCTTAATTAGGGAGTGTGGATAAGACTGAGGTTTGTTTGGTTTTAAATGGAGAATGGGAGGGCAAAACATACAGGGGAGCGCCGAATCCCATGGAGACAGAGAATAACCTTTTCCCTTGATTTTGGAATAAGGCATTGATTTGTCATGCTGTTTTATACAGGCGAGAGCTCTCCCAGTGGTGCGCTACAAGCTTGGAAGGAGGCAAAGAGACATCTATGCAGAGAAAAGGAGAAATGTTAAGGCTAGTTCATTATCCGCTTGTAGCTCATCCATGCAAATAGATCACCGTGATACTGTGGTTGTTAATGACTTTCTCCTGTTTTCTCTAGGGTCTTCTCATCTGAAACTCAACTGGCTGAAAAGCTTCTCGGCTACTTTTCTTTTTTCACCCATCTACCTTTCGACCAAAGCAGTGAGTCCTTCTTCCTGTACTCTTTCACCTGCTGCCATCGGTGGTAATGTTCGAGAGCTGCGCAACCTCAAGAGCTTCGATCAAAGAGCTCTTCGCTCTTAATGGGCCGCGTCTCACATCTGCCTACAGATTGGGCTATTTAGTCTTCTTTAATTCCCCACTGTTTAGGTTGAAAACATATGTATTTGCAAGGAATACCATACTGTTTTATAAAGTACAATTTCCAGTACACCACAGAAAGTAAAAATAGTTTTACATTCAGTCAATGTATTGCAATGTAAAATCTGTGGTTTACAAGCAATACCTGTATAATGATCTATTGTGCATTTTAGTTATGCTGATATAATTGCCATATTAACATGAATTAACATTTACTCGACCTTTTTCCAGTAACCTCCAATGTGACCTGACAGTGTTTATTTAAACAACGGACACCTGGAGTTGCATACACTTAGAATGAAATTATGCCATGTAGCTTCTATATTCATGCACATGTGTTTATTTAATAAATATATTGGCTTAGTGTCTCATTTATTAAACATTATCATGAAATGACTAGATGTACAGTAATATTATAAATTCAAAAAATAACTACACTTTTATGATTAGTATTTTTTTTTAATACATGTTGGTTTGAAAATTGGCATGTATTAACAAAACAATGACTTAATCGTTTGCTTGTAGCAATGGATTTTCATGCCAAGGCTTTTTAAATGTAAAAAAGTGATTGATTTCTTGTTAGGGGACCTCACAAAATACATATCATAACAATGTGCCCAGGGTGTTTTCAGTGTTCCATAATATGAAAGGCAAGAAGATACAATTGCAGTCCATCATCTGTATTTCCTCCTCAAATATGTGTTATGACTCCTGATACTCTTAAGGTTTGGAGATGAAACATTAACGAGATTTGGCAGCCAGTGGGAGATGAGTTCTGCAGAAGTGTTGTTTATACAATCCCATGGAGATACTCCCCAGACTCTGCCCTTGTGTTTGGCTGACCAGACGTCACCTGGGGCCGGCTTAGGAGGCCTGCCTGTCGGGTCATGGATTGGCTTGTTGTCTTGCAGGGTCCCTAGCGGTGTCTCTCACATGCTGTACGTCTGATCATGTGCAGCTGGATGGAAGGTTCCACATGTACTTGGCCTCACCCTGAGGAACTGCGGGTCGGGGTGTCAAGGTGCAGCAGACCATCCAATGCTTCACGACTCGTTCTGGCCTGTTTGGAAGCCGAGCTGTGCTGATCTAAGAGTTTCATCCAAATTATGTATTTCCCATGTGTGTGCTATAGCACATAAACTCAGTGTTTTTAGGGGGCTGGTGCGATGTGTTTTCCAGGCCTTTGTGCACTGTGCATAGATAAAGTATATGGTTTTTGGTAGGAATTAAAACAGACTACCAAACTATTTAATTAAAAAAGTTTATAACCAAAACAATATACACTACTGTTCAAAAGTTTGGAGTTGGTAAGATTGTTTTTTGAAATAAGTCACATTTAATATTGAGAAACTGCATTATGAATTAAAAAAAACGTATTAATATATTTTAGATTTTTTATTATTATTATTATTCATGTAATGGCAAAGCTGCTGCTGCTTAATGTTTTTGTGGGAAACATTGATATATTTTTTCAGGATACTTTAATGAATAGAAAATTCAAACAGCAGTTTATTTATTTTTTAAATAGAAATGTTATGTAATATTAAATGTCTTTACTGATAATTTAGATTAATTTAATGCATCCTGGCTGAATTTTTTTTATTAATTTCACTTAAAAAAAAATCTTTAATATAGTATGTATATTTATGTTTTTTATTTGATTCTTTTTTTTTTTTTACTTGCCTAGAATCATTAAGGTTTAAGGACATTAAGAGCTTAAAATGCAAACTTAAAACATTTTATATATTAAAGGGGTCATATGCTGTTTGCTAAAAATAACATTATTTTGTGTATTTGGTGTAATGCAATGTGTTTATGTGGTTTAAGGTTCAAAAACACATTATTTTCCACATACTGTACATTATTGTTTCTCCTTTAAGCCCCGCCTTCAGAAACACGTACATTTTTACCAATCTCATCGTTCTGAAAAGTAAGGTGTGCGCTGATATGACAGCCCTTAACATACTGTGATGCCATGTCCCGGCGCAACGAGACAAAACCAGTAAAACCCACTGCAAAAGAGGCATTTGTTGCATCCAGTGGGAACATAATAACAGATTATAATGACTTAAACTTCTTTTTATGCATTGCGTTGCGTATTGCACCACGTAAACATAAAACCATGTCTGCATTTGTGATCGGAGAAACCACAAACAACAAGCGCTACTATACTCTAGGGCTGTCAAAAAAAAAAGTGATTTTCGGATATAGATTTTTTTTTTTTTCAGTCATTTTGACAGCCCTACTCTACACTGCTCAAATCTCGTGTTTGAATCAGTGGCAAATTCTTTAAATATGAAAACATACTTATAGGTTGTGAGTCAGAACAGACGGCATTGTAGTCTACTCTACCAGGATCAGGAAACAGTCCTCTGTAAAATGCGTTGCACACACACAAATATTTGGTTTGAACTGTTCTGGAACAGTGTTGTAATTACAACTTAACCACTGATTTCTAGTTGTGAACTCTTTTGGCAGGCCAGACAAAGTAGTTTCGCATTCACAACGAAACACACAGCATCTCCACGACATGGTGGTGGCGGCAGCAACAATATTACAGCGAGAATCAAAGTTAATCCTTCTTTCTTTGCGTGAAAGATGTTGTAGAGATGTGGGGGCATGTTTAAATGGGGCATTTTAGGAGGACGTGAACAAGTCTTAACTTTTATAAAGAATATCTCTTTGAGTTTGAGACTTTTGGGATCTTAGCTGTGCAGGAACAGCTTGTAACACACCAAAGAGAAAGGAAAACTCGAAATCGCATCATATGACCCATTTAAATATGATACCACATTGTTCATCATTTTGTTTCCCCATACCTAAAGTCATTCACACACACACAAAAAAAGGAAGAAATAAAAAGAAAACTGTTTGACTTAACTTGCTGCTGGTACATTGTCAGGAAGTCGGCGGAAAATAAACCCAGTGCAGAGTTGTTGTCAGACCTGTGTGACCAATGACACATCATTCTTCACTCTGTCATGTTTAACTAAAACCAATACCCATTCAAAGCAGCATCCATCAGTGTTAGTTCTCAACAATGACAGATTGCCTTTGCCTCTGTACCCGTAGCATCTGGATCCTCTATCTGCCCCCCTTTTTCTATTCTTTATGGTAAACAGCCTGAACAACAGCTGGGCGATGGGAATTTACAAGTTAATCAATTGTTAGTTAGGAGCTACTGCTGTGCCCTATACCCAACCATCTGCAAGTTAATATTCATTTACCATGCTAATTTTCCCAAAGGTAACAGTCTATCCATTTCTACTTGGGGGATTTCTTCATTCTTAAGAACAGACTAAATGATATGTACAGTAACACAAAGCTGGACAATGCCACATGGAGTATATAATTAGTAGGTTGTCAAAAACTGCACTACACTAAAACTGTAAAATAAATTATAAAAGAAAATGTTTTTAAATCAGGAGGTTATCAAGGGGTCTAGGCTAGTTGAGGTAGACTTGATTTTGTTTGCCTCTCCTGCACTCTTTTTCTATCTTTCTCTGTCTCCTTGGATCAGTTGGGCCTTGGCAAATGTGATACCCCTCTTTATCTGGTTCTGTACATGAACTACATACACACAATGACCCAAAATCATTCACCTCTAACAACTTATTTGCCTTTAGCCAAACAAATGAGCTTTGGACAACCTCTTCTGTGACTTAGCATTCCAACTGGGTTTCTCATGGAATGTAAAAACTACTCCCATTAGCACCAAGACTAACTACAACAAGGCCCTTTTTTCTTTGGATTACATTATTTTTTGAGACCCAACTATTGAAAAAATTAAATCTTTATTGCAGATAGCACCTTTAACATTTATCATGTATCAAATATCATTCTTGAACCGATTTTGGAGCACTTAGGGTTAGGAAGCCTACAGGACACGTTTTCGATACAGGCCTCTACTGGGTTTTTCTACCCAGCACCATATAGAGTAACATCCATCTCACATATGTTGCCTCGGTGCCTTGAGCCAAGGGTTTGGAGCAAGTGCGGGTGGGCTTTTACAGCTCTGCTTCTAGCGCTGGCATTCACCTTTCTGGGTCTCCTCATCGCCATGGCAAAGAGATCAAGCTCGGCTTTATTTATAATCTGGCTAACCTCACGGCATGACCCCTGCACACACATCACACGGCAGGGTCACATCCCTCCTCTGCTGTTCTAACATTCCAACATGGCTCTAGGACAGCAGCCCCAGCAAAACTTCTACACTCCTCGCCTCACAAAGAAGCCCAGATCAGAGCAAAGCTGGCCCCGCTTTGGCCCTTCGCCAGGGCTGAGGCAGCTGGGGGCGTGCTCTAATAAGGAGACAATGAGAACACACTGACTTCCTGAGCCTTGCATTGTGGGTCATGAAAGTTGTACTTTTGAACTGCTTAACTAACGAATGTGCTTTTGAAATGAGACATAACACCCACAAAGCTATACAGGCTATATGCAAATTTTTGACTTTGATTTTACAGAACATTTTCGTCACACTTCTTAATTCCTGATTGCCGGGAGAATATTTATTTTTTATTATTATTTATATTATTTAAAGGGAAAGTTCACCCAAAAATGAAAATTCTCTTATTAATTACCCTCTTGTCATGAGCTTTCTGAACCTGCATAGACAACAACAGAACTACCATGTTCAAGGCTCAGAAAGGTAGTAAGGACATCGTTAAAATAGTCCATGTGACATCAGTGGTTCAATCTTAATTTTATGAAGTTATGATAATGTTTTATTCAATATATTCTCTTCGGTGTCAGTTGACGTAGGTTCACAAGAGTACCACAATGCTTGCGGACACAGGAGAAGTAGGACGTAGAACACACATGTGCTGCACCTTGTTTATAAGCAGAGGAATGCACACGCATACGTGGTACTGTGGTGAACCTGCGTCAAAGCCTGACACGGAAGTGAAAATTTTTTGAATCATATAATTTATTTTTGTTTTCTTTGTGCGCAAAAAAAAAAAAAATATATTCTCGTAACAGTCACATGGGCTATTTTAATTTCCTTAATACCTTTCTGAGCATTTAACATGGTAGGACCCTTGCTGTCTATGCAGGGTCAGAAAGCTCTCGGATTTCATTAAAATATATCTTAACTTGTGTTCCAAAGACGATCAAAGGCCTTACTGGTTTGAAACGACATGATCGCAATCTTGTTTCATACAACTGCAACTAGCGCCATCTTGCTCCTTAATTAGCGACTGTTGTGCAAATGACCTCAGAGGACTTCAGTATTAATATATAACAGCATTTGTCTTGTTGTTAAGCTAGTTGTTTTGTACTGTATATTGTAGTTGGATATTTTCTTCTTAGCAGAAACATTAAGGTATAATGTACAATTACAGTTATGCAATTATTTAATATCAAATCAATATGTCATGTCCATGTGTTTATTTAACTTGTGAGTATCCTACAGTAGGCCTACATGTTATTACTCTGTGTTGGGTCCTGATAATCCTATCAGGGTTTATTTTGTGCTAATGACTGGCTGAATGTACGACATACCTGATTGGTATTGCTTATATGTATTATTTTTAAATATTTTTTATTGTATTATCATAAAGTAACAGCTTTCTACTCTAATTTTTAATCTGGAGATGATAACGGTTCCATTACATGACTATTTCTCCCTAGTTGCAACACAAAGAAAAAGAAGAATAAAAATTCCAATTCTATTTTTTCGTTCCTCCATTTACTGAGTGAAAAAAATTAAATGAATGAAAAGAAAAGCTGATATTCCCCTTTAACTTCACCAGACAAGATATAGCACAGTGATTTAAGCTGGCCAGGTTAACCAAGTTATAATTAACAGATCACAGCAAGGTAGAGGGAGGTTGCGCTTTCAATGGCTCCTGGTGGCCTCACGAGTCAGAGATGATAAATCTCACCCCGACTTCCCCCTGTACAAAACCTAAAGCTCATTCAACTTCACATCCATCAGTGTTGGCCTGAAAGCCATGACAAAGCACTTTCAATTACACCAGTAACTGACTCTGGAAGCAGTTCATAGCTGGTGCTTGGCTGAACGAAGTCATAGGGGTGGGAGCAGATGAGAGGGGTTAGAGAAGCTGGTTTGGTGGCATCTGTATGATCCCCCCTGCGAAAAATATAGCGCGGTGGGGTGGAGCGTGTGTTCCGGAGACATGGATGGTTGTCAGCCTGGGATCCCAAGAACAATTCACCTATTTTGTGTGCTGTCACCCCAGCCTTCTGATTTATGGGTGGGACACCCTTCCTGCGACCCATGTGGTCCATCAGCTGGGCACAGGGGACACAGCGGTGATTAGAGAGAGGAGTATGAGAGGCTCCTCATTCAGGGCCCTCATCTGCTTGCAGAGGGCCTATCAGAAGGCCTATCAGCTCTCCAGCAGCGAGGCAGCCAGAATTAGAGTGGCATTCTTAACCTAAAACCATCACAGGATAAGCCCATACACTGCTAATGTCTGCATCTAATTTCGGGCTTTTATAAAGTAGATTCCTAATTATATTATGTGGAGTTGAAAGCTGAGTGTGAGCACTCCAAAAGTTAACACACTAATGTTTTATTGGAGTGATTTTTATACATAATTACATGACCCTCTCTGGCACTTTGGGCTTTCACTTTGTTGAGATAAGTAATCTAACGCCACTATGTAAATGGTTAATTAATTCACATAGTATCTGGAAAAGTGCAATGTTTAACTTGTAAAAAGTAATTAATTCGAGGGAAATATTAACTCTTTGCAAGAATAATGAAAGCAGCAGCAACAACAACAACACCATGATAGTTTTTGGAAATCAATTTGTTAAAGAATGTAAAAGAATGAAAGGGCATTTGCGCCAGAGAAAAAAAAAGTAGAGAGTTTACTCGCTCATGCATCTCTCTCAAAGTGCTTTATTATATACAAAACATGGTGCAAAATCCTCAACGGACAATGATCCTTTAAAAGAAGTTCTGACTCCATTGCCCTGATGAAAGACACCCTCCTCTATCAGGATTCGTGGGCCTTTGCTCCCTCACTTCAGGCAATTATGACACACAGGAGATCTTTGACTGTTCCAGGCACCCGACACATGAAAAAAGACCAGCCTTTCCTTTCAGGCTGAGTGGTAAAAATAAGCTTGCTCTCCTCCATTGTGGTACACTTATGACCCCTGCAATAGTGGTAAGCATCTATCTGAACAAGCCACGGGGCAAAACAAATCACTTGCGATTTGTAGAATTATAAAGATTTTAATAGCCGTTATGTTTCTCTCTCAGATTGGTCTTTATTTCCAAGTGTCAAAGTTTGCTGGACGCCCCAGGCTTTTAGAAACCAGTAATTGGTCTACTGAGAGAAAACGCTTTTCCCTTAGTGATTGAGTGCATTTGTTGCTGTGAACTTGAGGGTATCCCTCAAAAGATTGTGGGTCTGGGTCGCGAGAGCTTGTAACATATCGAGCAGAAGCCAATTCGCATCCACACAACTCGTTGTTCTCTTTCATATGCGGTTTTTGTTTAGGGAGATAACCTCTTGGAGCAGCTTGAGATTTTGATTGCTAATTAGTTTTGTTGCTAGATAACACAGCGTACACTAGGAGGGCTTTGCTTGTTGAACTTGGGGAAGAACCTGCATTAATTCAGAATAATTGTCAGGGAGTAACTGGAACACTGGGAGTGTCTACTGCATCTAAAAATCCAAGCAGAATGTCTTTGTTTTCTTCATTTTTTTCATGCTCTTTATTGTTCCTACCGAGAAATACACACTGTTGCTTGCAGTTTCAGGATAACAAAAAATAAAATATTTTTTACTGATTCTCACTTACACAGTGAATTTATTTTATTGTATAATTAATGTCCTATATATTAACAAAATACATCACTTATACATAACAGACTGCATAGTAAATGCATAGGGGAGTGCACTTGGTATTAAATAATCTCTTAAAATAAATTTTTTCATGCTCTCACTAATTATTTACTTAATTTTATATATATATATATATATATATATATATATATATATAATATATATATATATATATATATATATATATATATATATATATATAATCTTTTTCCTGGTATGAAATAATAATGATTCACAGAAATAAATAGAAGTATGCATTTTAATTTCACACTATAGATACTGAATGGCTTTGTGAATTTTAATTAAATTTTAAATCATATTTAGAACAATGTATATTTTATATAATAATATGTATTTAAATCATTTATATTTGTATGGTGGATTTTCTTATTTTAAGATCAAAGCAAGTAGTTAGTTTAAATATTTCTTAGTTATAATGGAAGTCAAATCTTGTGACATAAAAGTGACCTAAGTTTAAAAAAGTTAGGAAACACCATCTAAAAAGTACTTTTCCTAACTTTCTTGGCAAATGGGTTTTTGGTGTCCCCACTTTACCAAAGTCAGCACATCAACCTTTGGAGCAACACAAATTTTAACTCATTTTGACTAACATATTGCCAGCAGATGAATGTCAATTTACTGCCACAAAGCAATGTTTGCCCTGCCATCAGTAAGAAGTCCAAAATGTCATCCTAATAAATTGCCTTTTTTTTTGCTTCAAAGTCACCTTTTGCTCCGGGTTTTCAGGGCCAATTACCACCTCAGCACTTTGCCTGGGCTTTAACACTACACAGAGCAGAACACAAAACAAACCAGTGGAGCATTGCAGGGACCTCTGTAAACCTTGCTGACCAGTGGCTGTAAATCTTTCATTCATCGTGTTTAACCAGATCCACCAGCTATTCAGCAGCACATCCGTCACAGCTGCAAAAGAGTCAATGATGACAGAGTGCCTCCAGTTGTGCAGTACAACAACTCACTCGCTACTCATTGACTAAACCCTCTCAGAGCCTCCAGACATGTAGCCTGAAGGATTGTTGATGTGATCCATTTATGAGGCTGCACTCTATATATTCAGGGGTGCCACAGCAGGCACATATGTGAGGATGATACATGGGAGAGTGGACATGTGTTTCAAGTGAAACTTTGCCTTGTTGTCAGACATGAATTTGCTATGGAGCATGACAGATTTTGAAACACTGACAAAATGATACTTTTGTGTTCTTCAAGAAAATATTTCTAGAAGATATGTATACTAATTAATACAATTTAAAATTCATTAAAATACTTTACAAAATATATGCTACTTTATTATAGGTAATGGTCTTATTATATATATATATATATATATATATATATATATATATATATATATATATATTATATATATATATATATATATATATATATACACATGTATATACTAGGGATGTCATCATTAACACGTTAATGCATGCGATTAATTTTACAATCCTTAACGCGTTAAAATAATTAATCGCAGTTAATGCAAAATTACTGAAGCTTAATTTCACAATTTCTATTCTAACCCTTTAACCCAATTTTGCTTCTCTGCTTGTGATCAGATCATTTTAAGCTGGTAAACTCCTGGAAAGTTTTCAGTCCAATGATCCAGGAAGCAAATGTGTTCAAACAATCCATCCAAAACACTGCTAATATAAAGGAAACCAGGCTGATTACATCAGAGATTGCAGAGCTCTGTCATAGTGATTGTCTCTGAAGAGCGCGAGCCTTCGTTGTGCTGTGTGAAGTACAGACTGAACAGATTGTTAAAGGGGTCCTATTACAAAGTCTTGATTTTGTTTTGGGGCGTGTACTATAACAGGCTCTCATACTAGGTTGTTCAAAAAACACATTATTTTTCACATATTTTACATTATTACAACACCTCTCTCCCCAGTCTGGCATAAACGGCTTAAATAGTTCCTGTATCAAATGAAGGCCTGCCTTCTGAAATACGAAATGTGCTCTGATTGGTTAGCTGGGCCAGTGTGTGTTGTGATTGGCAGCACTCGGCGCCTGGTCAGGAAATGTCACGCCCCTTACCATAGCCGCATGCAAGCTTCAGTGTAAATTTTGCATCAAAATCAAATCAATTTGAGTGTGATTCGCCTGCCTTGGAAAAGCTAGCTTATCTCCAACATAGTGATAACACTCGTTGCCTTTAGTGCAGCTCAACCAGGTATCGTCCCATTCATGAAAATATGCGTTGTTGTCCAAACAAGTCATTCATTGTACTTTTGGAAAAGTGGTTTCTGTTAAATAAAATATCTCCTTTTGAAGTGTACTTTGAGCTTTGTAACTTTGCAGATCTTTTTTATGCTCAAACAGCAACATCACAGACTAACTAAAGTTGAAAAAGTGAAAAAGCATAATAGGACCCCTTTAACTCATCCCACCACTGTTTGACCAGATGAGACACAAACTACGGTTTCTCGACTAGATAACCAGTCTCACTAGTAGAGTTTTGATGGATGAAGACTGCAATCAAGGTAAAGATGATTGCGGTAGCGTACAGGAGTCGTACAGTAAGCACATGTGAGTCAGTTATAATAATGCGTGTATGAGTGCTCTTGATGCACTGATCACACATTGTATTTATGCACAGGCACAAACATTTCCGTACATTCATGTTATTTCCACAAAGATTCACAATAATTAATGGATCTGTCTACAGTAGTAGATATATGCAGTCAGCAGGTGGTTGGTTTAGGGTTTTTTTCATCTCCATGTGGTCCTGTTCAGTATCACAACTTGGCTTCTCTAAAATGTAAAAAAGCTCTTTGCTGTTGCACTGTACACATACTGTAAAATTCAGATTTTTTCTTTCATATGTGCAATTATGGGCTCCTTTGGTGTCCTTTTGGAATGTCTAAGTGTCCTTTTTTGGAAAGACATCTAAACTAACCTTGAAAAAAGCTTGCAGAAAATACAGATTTTTGAGAATCACACTTAAATCTTGTGTGTGTGTGTGTGTGTGTGTGTGTGTGTGTGTGTGTGTGTGTGTGTGTGTGTGTGTGTGTGTGTGTGTGTGTGTGTGTGTGTGTGTGTAGTATATATAATTTCAGAATTTTAAGAGATATAATTTTCTTAGTATTTACAATTTGCTAATTATATTACATATAAATAATTGTAAAGAGTATGAGTATTATAAATACACAAAATAAAGTGCATATATATGAATAATATAATGAAGTGCATATACTATTAATAATTGTAAAGAGTGTGAGGAGTATTATAAATGCACAATATAATTAAGTGCATATATGTATGTATAGATAATTATGTATATACAATGTCAGTCATACATTTTGACTATTTCATCAGCTCTCATATTAACATTGACAAATTCAGCTGACAACTGACAAAAAAAAAGAAAAAGAAAAAAAAAAGCCATTTTTAATGCCTTTTTTAATCTGACGGAATAGTTTTGTTTGAAGAGGGATGTGACAGTAATGTCCTGCCATTACACACATATGCACACGGACATACACATATTGGCAGACGTGCCCGTGCTAGAGAGGTAATAGAGTTGGCTGCAGCTCCGGTGGTCTCCTCGTTATAGAAGTGGAGAGTGTCAGCTGTGACAGTACAGGTAGCTAAAACACCACTTAAGGTTTTAGCTGGAGCGGCTTTTGGAGAGAAAGGAGCATGACCCGTGCTACCTGCTCCCACATCCCACACACCCTTTCTGCCTGACAGCCACTCAATGGCAAGTGTCTGCCGGCATAGTGAGAGAGAAGAGCCTGCCAACAGTGCTGAGATGAAAATGATTACCACACATCCCTCTAGTCTCACTCACTGCAAACTGATACCTATTAACAAGCGGCTGTCAACATGTAAGACAAGCATGGGAAGACAGAGAGATATGAATAGTGAAAGATAAAGAAAGAGAAAGCGAAAGAAAATAATTCAATAGTCAGGATTACTGATAGTGATGCGTGACTGAACCTGGCATAATGACACTATATACTATATAAGAAAAAACTATATTTTCTTATATCTACCTATTAGCTTCAACGCTCTTAAGCTCCTCGAGGGTTTTCAGTAAAACGATTCAGTCAAATGTGAGAAAAAAAGGCCTGATTTGTTTCCCTTAATGTCACTAATAACATTATCCATATACACACTTGAAAGAACTCTATGAGGGTCCATTTAGTACACATTGTTAACTCTGTGCATAAATACGATGAGTTCACAAGGGTGCACAGTTACTCGCTCAAACTAAAAACAGAAGACAATGTTATGAATTCCTGTCTGGAGATCTGCAGACAGATGTTGTTTTACAGTATAGGGGTTGTAGCTGTATTCTTTCTAAATAAGGGGGGTGGGTAATCCATCTTGTGAGCTTAATTAGGGAAAATAGGGAAATTCTTTCACAAGTGCTCCAGAATTCTTCTGAAATAAATAGCTATGCAAATGAAGCCCATTTTTAGCATTTCGACTTGTAAGCTGTATTAAAGTTAAACATAGTCTGCACAAAGAGGACAATCGCATTTTCATTGTTCTAAAATAAATTTCCAACTGTGCCACTTTAACAGGCTCTACTATAAATGAAATGATTGACAAAAACACAGCTGATATATATTTTTCTAATTGTTGCCTACAGGGAAAGCAAGCTGCATGGAGTATCTGTAATCATCAGTAATTAGAATACTGTTGCACATAATTACAAAAGATTTTGATTGTCTCAATTTCACTGCTGCAGAAGGCCCATCCCAATCCTCTGCCTTAATACACATTTGTTTCAGTGAAGTGTCAGAGACAATTATGATTATATGGATCTCAGCATGAGACTTTGCTTAAAATGAGAGAGAAAGATCTGCTAAAAAAAAAACATAATCCACACATCCCGAAATATGAAAGAAATTAAAGCGTTTATAACAAGCTTTGGTAGACAATCAAGAGACTTTAGACACCAGGAGATATCAAGCGTGCTTCATTTAGAATTTCATCACTATGAAATAGAGGGATTAAACATTTAGCAGTTTAATATTCATTAATCTGGCAATAACAAACCTCAATAATTATAGGGGCGATCCATTAAAATACACTAAACAAGATGTATTATTATTCAAGTAAAGTGCTACAAACATTAACTTTAAGTAGCTTAACCTACTCTTCAAACTGTTGCTCTGCAATAGCAGTGCCTGAACTAAAATGGAAAATTGCAATATATGCCCATTGGAAAAACAATTCTTCTACCTCCAAAAACTTCAAAAACAAAAAAGTACCATATACCTAAATCATTGCAGATTTTAGCTGAATTAAACACTAGTGCCTATAAAACACCAACAACTTTTATTATTTTTCATAAAATTATGATTACAGGGCAAATTAGTAAATACTTATTTTCACTTGGTTCTTAACTGATATCATGTTACAGTCTCAAAACATTTCTACCATAGTGCATGATTTGAACTGTCAGTCTAGATTTTGATGTTTGCACCACATAACCAGCTCCATATGCATGACTTTTCTTATGTAATAAAGTTAATCGGAACCTCACCTGGTAGGCCTTTGATATTGGTCTTGTGATGCAGAGTGCACAGGCAAACGTCCTGTGAAACACGAGTCACAACAAAACAAAACATTTGTAGAAACAAGCAGGAATCGAACGATTTTTCAGAATTTTTTTTTAACTCATGTTTGCTTCGTTACCAAAATCAGTTAGGGTTTAGTGTAGGTGATACGTTATTTTAAACGCGATAGAGCCTTAACCTTTTAGCGCCACTAATCCGGAATTTTCATTTCCTAACTGCCGCTACAAACAAAACTAAGCATTCCCGCTTTTGCACCCCTTGCAGCATGGCTAAGAATTTAGTGCACATTTGCATTGGACTATAAATTGCATAGCAAGATGCATCTACTTTCACACATTTGCATAGAGGATATGATAAGGAATTAAACCTAATAAACGACACATGGAAGTATCTAGCCTACATGACCAGAATGGTGAGCTGCCAAGTACAGGTAAATGTGCTGAAAAAAGGAAAACAACTAAATAAATAAATATTAGGACAAATAAACCATGCACGCAACTTTGTTTACGAGAAGAGGTAAAGGAAAGGAATCTCTAAGTGCTGCATGGAGCCAACCTTAAAAGACTGGCAGGAAAAACCACCAAGTTTGAGAAGCACTTTATTAGCCAGCAGGGTGGGTCAGGAGGACCAGCCCCATTATTGATTGTGGTTGTTGGATGCATCCACAGCTGCACTTTCTCTAAATTTCCAAGAGTAAATATGCACCTTTGAAGTGGGGGGTGCCCAGGAGCACTCCCCAGTCTAGATAGCGTGGGTTTGTGTGGAGGGCTGCAGTTACGGGAAAGATCAATGAAACAGGGGCATTAGGTACACTGCTCTGCCTGGCCCTGCCATCAGGCAACAGAGGGGCTCTTAGTGGGCTAGTCTTATTGAGTCTCGGCTAGTCAGAGACTGATGGAAGCATGCCTATATTTCCTTCTGCTCCCCAGTTGCTCATACAAGTTAGGATCAGTATGTGGCACAAGCTCCAATGAATGAAAGCGCACATTCGCAAAATGTCTTTTTGAAGGCACTTAATATAAACCTTAATGACTGATATTTTTACTATGCATATTGTAAATATACAATACAAACAATAACAAGTGACTTACAGTAACTAACAGCCATAAGGTTTTATATAATGTTCTGATGTTATGCTGTAAATCAGCACCCTGTGTGTTGAGCAGGTGAGTAATGCATGGGAAAGGTTATCTCACAAGCAGTATGAAGCCTACTGCAAAAGATATGAATTGTTCTAATTAGTGTTGGGCCTGCAGGGTTCAGGTTCCACCTAGAGAGGTATGAGCATGCAAAAGACAGAAGGTTAATGGGGTTAATGTGAAGCCCCGAGTCAGATGGACAGAGTACAAGCAGACTAAAAGTAAAACCCAGAAAATCTTTAAGTTTCTCTCAATACAGAGGCATTACTGATACTGTGCTTGCATTACTTGTCTATTTAGGTCCTTCTAGCTGATGTTTACATCGCTACGCCAGTAGGTGACGTTAAGTGAGGTTAACATTCATTCATGACTCATTCACACAATCAGCTGATCTGTTCAAAATGCTGATTCATTCAGGAAAAAACTCTAGAGACTGTAGAGTCATTGAATCATTCACAAAATTGTTTTAAAAAAAACCTGAATCAATAAGGAAGGTGTTGCAGTGGTTCTACAGTGGCTCTGGTTGAGACATCAAATTAGCTGTTAATATTATTATTATTGGCTCCTCTTTGAATGATACAGCCATACAGTTTGTCCATACTATGTTGTTTTCATTGTAGTCTAAATAATCATAAAGTGGCATATACAAAGCAAAATGCATTTAATAAATAAATAAATAAAATGTCATTGTTAAGCTAAATACAGGGCCAAAAATTTGTCAAAAATTTATTTAATTTTTTTTCACTCCTCTTCAAAAGTATCATATCCCTAGACACAGCGGCTCCATTTCTGACTGGAACAACTCTCTGTTCACTTTGTGAAAGCATGGAAAAACCCATATCCTGCCCATTGTGCCGCTGGATGTGCTTACTTGTGGCATGCTTTAAGTGCATTACATTTGTGCTGAATGTACAGCTTTTTATATTGTGGCTTGAAGAGCTCAGTGAGAAGGCCTAGTGTGGTTAGCGGTCCATGGGAAGAAGATAATCTCTCAGACTGAGGTGGTACAGAGTGATAACTCACCAAAGCCGTATAAGCCCTATCTTATCACTAATGTCATAAAACATGGCTTAAAAAATTTCCACATGGCCACAAAAAAACTACAACTTTTGCTGATGTGCCTTACTTTACCTTGTCCATTTCAGATGTGCAAACTCTTTGATATCTACATCATTTAATGCATTTTGAGTAGTGGGCTTCTGAAATGAGGAGACAAAGTCCCTTTTTGTCCACTATTCCTTTAGTTCACATTTACATAATTTTCGGGGATATACGAGACATAATTTTAAATTACACTTGGGTCTACAAGCAACTAAAGTTATTTGTCTGTGTTTATTAAAATGCTATTTATTAAAGTCAATTCACAAAGTCTAATCAGTTTTAAATCGATTAATTTCATCAGTGATTTTGATTCAAAAATGTTGCATTGAACTGTTTAACAGCTGATGTTGCTGTTGGATATTGACAATTCAGAGAAAAAATGATTATTTACTATTTTATACTATGGCGTAATATTTGCTTGAATTCATTTCTGTACTGTCAATGCTCTCAACATTATCATCCGCATTTTTGGGTGGAGGCGCTACCTCCCTTGCCTCCCTGGAGAGAACCTCTCCTGCAAGGGTAATGTTTCTTTTACAACTGTGACAATTCCAATCTTATATCTTAATCCTAGCCTAACTTAATGCATCTGTCAACATCTTAATGAACTGTAAGTTTTCACACTATAAATGTGACACGATGCTTGTATTGAGTCATTTGAGTGCGAGTAGACAGCTAGAGGACAACATCTGTGTGTGTTCACTTAACGTTCGTGTCTTTGGGGGTTCCTTGTTCCCAAGAGTCATCAGGCGAGGCTGCTGCCAGGCCGCGAGAGGCAGCCAGCAAGAGTTAACATTTACAACCCCCCGTCACACTTCACAAACCCCAGTGTCACTCAAGCACAGCCTGTGTGGCAGGCCCAACATTAATGGAGACATTGACATCTTCCGGCAGCGTGTTTATCTGATGCTAACGCTAAGCAACCGCAGCCAATAGCCTCCACATGGAGCCATCAAATTCAAACAAGGGCGGTTGGCAACAAGTGAAAGCTTCACTTTTCTTCGGTTTTATTTACGATTTGCTGCTCTAGTTGCTAGCAGACCTCAGAAATCAGAAGGGTTGCGAGATTTATCTTTTGGACACAATCGCTATTACATGCTAGGTTGCATAACCGCTTTCCTGTAAAGAAAACAGGAACCGAGAAGTGTTATCAAACATTTCTGAGGAGACAATCTCCGTGGTTAAAGATGCAGGCGTATTTCACAGATGTTTAAATCAAAGTGGAGCATGATATTGACATACAGCGGGAAGCTTGAACACTCTGCTGGCAGTAGTCTTCTGCGGAGGGCCTCCGACAAAGGTTGTTTACATATTTCCTCCACAGTGTTTTGCTCAATAAACTGTCTGACATTTTTTCCCAGGATTCCAGAAACAGCACAAAGCCACAGGTTCCCTACTGTGATGAGAGGCACAAGCTTGTGCAGCATGAATAGAGAGCTGATTCTGACCACCGTTTGCCAATATTTTACTCATACTGTTATGTTTCACATGAATTGATATACTGTGTTATTTTGTCAGACTACTTCACCAATTCTCCAAGCTATGAAGTGAACAAACCAAGATCCTTATTATAAGTGTTGCTAAACCATGTTTACAGGCTTCTAAAAATGTGTTATTAATTCAGCTGTCAATGCACAAATGACCTAATTTTACTGGAAATGTGCCTTAAAGATTCACAATGTGGAGTAATTAACCAAAAGTTTTGTTACTGCCAGCTTTATTGCTGAGTAAACTGAAATAACTGGAAAGTCTGAATCATTTTAGTGAATCACTGTACGGGTTGTTCATGTACAATACATAAACAGATTCAATACAAGTTACAATTGAGTGTGTGGTATTTTAATTTTAATTTCTATTACTGCATATGTAAAAGAATGCTGCTCTTCATTATTTCATTTAGCAACATTTTGTCATATTTAGTGTAAATTTACATGTTCATGTTTGATTAATTAAGATCAAATTGTTAATTTATTCAAAAACCCTAAAAAGTAAGATTAAATTGGCTGATTAAATTATACATGACAGAATTATGCAGGTTTTTTTTAATGTATTGCCACATTTGTGTTGTTAATTACATGTACAATTATAGAAGCTTGTAATTGCCTTTTCAGAATAATAGCTTGACTGTATTAGACATTTTTAAATTAGGAGGAGCTTTTAGTTTAGCAAGCTACAGTCTCAAAAAAAACTTTTCCCAACACAGCTAAAACTACTTATATATTCACACAAAGAAATAGTTTTTTAGACCAACATATCTCATGGAAGCAACACACTAAACCCTAAAATCATGTTTGATATTATAAAACATGAACCCTTTTCAAATATTCTCCTGCCTATTGAATCTGCATCGATTCCCTGGTGGATCCAGACACAATGTTTGAAGTATGAGAAGGGGACACACAAGAGGGTAGTTAAAAATGGACAAACATGACCTTTCTACAACATCTGTAATCTTATGCACATTTGCTTTCGTGAATGCAAGTGTTCCTGCAGGATCCTCTATAGTGCACATGATGGAGGATGATGATGGGTTCATGAAGTAGATGAAGCTATCTTTAGAGGATTGATTTCCCATACTTCCATGCTGCTAGCTGCGTTTATATTCCATGCCGGTGGCTTTGTGACCCTTGATTCTCCTTTGATGTGGCAAGCACAAGCCCAGAGCAGGCAGCAAGTCTTGGGGAAAAGGCAGAGTGGTAGCAAAAGGTCTACAAAAAGGGGAGGGAGCCAGTTTTATGAAATGATAGAATGATGAAAACAGAGAAAAAAGAAAGTGAGAGACTAGTGAGAGTTAGTGGAGAGAGATCAAGCCATCATCTGACAGATCTGTAGGTGTGTATATGTGTGTGTGTGGTAAGGAATGATGGGAGAAGGGCATGGCGGTGTCGCGGGATGATAGAGACGTCAGCTTCGCTCTAGTAATCTCAGGATGCCTGGGCACAGCAAGGGGCCAATGTGAGAGCAGCGGTGTGACAGGGCAGACCACCCTACCCGCTCTAGAGGAGGGGGGTCTGGCGGGATGGACAAGAAGAAGTAAAAAATAAATCTCCATGGAAATTAGCATGGCACAGTTTCTAATCTCCTGTTTTCACCATAGACGATAAGGGTCAATGCATCAAATTGTCTCCTTCCCTATTTTTGCTTTGCTCATTTCACAATCTCTTTTCCCTCCATATCTAATTTTATTATCCTCGATAGCTTTTCATGTACTTCATTTTGCATCCAGACTCTTTTCTTGAAAAGCCCCTCCCACTTAAACCTCTTTTTATCCATTACAATTAACCATTTAGCTTTCAAAGACAAAAGAAGAGTCCTATACCCTCCGAGTGACACAAGATCAAGCTGTTGGTGCTTGGGATGATCTTTCAAAGATGTGTCCTCTGCAACCCTTCCCGCAGCAGCGCTAAGTCAATGGCGGTTGTTGTTGTGCTGTCTGTCTGTCAGCGGCGGGGGTGCTGCTGGTATGAAAAGCGTCAGCTTGGACCCCCAGGTGACACCAAGCTGCTCCTCACCAACAAGAGAATTCACACCAGCAGAATGGAAGATTAAGCCACTCCTGATTTAGGATTATACATCTTCATCGCTCATTTTGAGATGAATCCATTTTCCTTGGTGTTTGGACAATGAGTGGGAACACAGAGGCCTTTTTTTTTTTTATGACACACCTGCAACAAAAGTACACTGACAAAGCACTTGCAAATATTTTGACAAAAATCACATTGAATCATTATTTTGTTGTGGGTCATTTAAACCTAGAATTCAAAATAGTTAGCATTTTCCTCAACAGAGAGATTTATTCAGCGTCTTTGGTTTTAGAATACCCTTGAGATAATTGGGTCATTCTTCATAACTTATGAGTCTCAAGAAGCCATTTCACACTAAACCATCGATAGCTGATGAGTAATCAGAGGCCAGACATGTGAGCATTTTACTAGAGTACTTGATTGGAACTTGACTGATGGGAGAAGTTTAAGTTACAGCTACATTGAGATAAAGTGGGTCATCAGTTTGTTATGGGCAACTTGATGTCAACGCACGGGCATACAGCACCATATGGCATGGGGTTAGAGTTCAATCATGCAGTCGGGTCAACGGGGTCATTTTTGTAGCCTCTTTTCAGTCCGGAACGAAGAGTCACTTATTGTCTTTGATTTATGATTTTATTTCATCTCTCTTGGACAGTTTGAGAGATCAAACTATTTTGTTTCCACTTTAAGCCAATCAGCTGATTAATGCAAATCTATAGCATTTACATGCAATTTAAATAGCAAATTTACAGGGATATTTACAGACCCTCAGTGAATTCAGAGAAGAAGAAAAAAATCTCACTGAGAGCAGGTAGGATGATATTTACATTTCTTTGTCTTTTTTCTTTCTGTGTTTATGGAAAAACAATAAAGAATTCTTTAGGAAGTTGTGCTGAAAGAACATTATATTAACAAGAAGTTGAAGTACAGTGCAACTTGGCAAAGGCTCTAGAGAGCCTTCAGCTCCTGGGACACTGTTCACTTGTCACATCAGAATGCTCTATTCCTTCAAGACACAAGCCGAGTGTGTCTGAACACTGAAGCTACCCAGGTAGCAGTGCTTTGTAATGATGCCAAATTGCTCTGCTGTTTGTACTTCCCCTTTGGGTATAGGCTGATGGTTCCATGCAGAGCAGACAGGCAAAACAAAGAATGCAATTTAAGGGCTACCTTGAAATGAATGGAACTAATGAACTGTTTTCTACTTTTTTTTATCAGCCTCTTTTTATTACTGCAATTTTTAAAATCACACGTGTTTAATACCAACTAAAGCTTGAAATGTGGTAAAGATTGATTGAGCTATTTTTTTATTATTTTTAACTGTTGATTTCCTAATTGCCTCTTTGTTTTTGCAATAAAATATTTGAAACGATATTTAAAACCACACTCACATGCAAGAATACGTGGCACTGCTATAAAAGTACACCAGTCAAAAAGTAAAAATAAAAAAATGTTTTGTCCATTTTCTTGAACTTGGTTCAAGGGGTTTTAAATAAATTATTAGAGAGGTAAGTGTTTTATAACCTGCGTTGGAAACATGGGTCTTGATCACAAAGCTGACAGCTTTACAGCACAGCAAAAGAGCCAAAGGGTTCAGCATAGTGAACTTAGAACTGGAGTTTCCCAGCCAACGGATACGCTGTTGGGAGATGGGCAGAGGCATCTACGAGCCAGCAAATTCAATTCAGAAGAACCCAGAAGGGATCGTGGTCTTGGGAGCTGTACAACAGGCAAGCTCCAGAGAAATACACTAATTGGGTCAAAATAGGTTGCCTTTTAAGTACTGTTCACTGCGCCCAAGCCCAGCTCGTTTCGATATACAATTAAATTCGTAATTGTTTTGTTACAACTTTTTCTTTTTGTCTTTGCGCACAACTAGCCTATATTTCTTTAGTATTTTAGATGTTTTAATGAGGGATTTTTAGGTTGGAATGGTTGATCTAAATTTATGTTAAAAAAAATATATTTAGTCTACCAGAAAACAAAATAAATATTTAAATAAACAAATATTTTGCGCGAAATGTCACTGCATGTTGTGCGTTGCGACAATAGGACAAAAAAGACGTAAACAACAATACACAAAACCGTATAAACATGTTTGTGTGGAGAAAAGAAAAAAGAGAGAGAGAAAGGCCTGGAATTATTTCTACACAGAGAGACGTATAGGGACGACAATAATACTATATCATTATGATAATGTTGCATGCTGATTCATATAAAGCCAAGGAGAGAGGAGAGTTAATTAGGGAAGCTTGCCGACTCTGCACATTGTACTGACAAGCGGCAGAAATATGTGTCAGATTTAGAAACCTCTCTAACCTTTCCTGAAACATTCTCCCACCTAGTCGAAGAGTTTGTAGCTGCTAATTAAGCCTGATACAGGTTTCATGACTAGTTTGCCAACTGCATCCTAAATAGTTCAAAACCATGTGACAGTATTTTTATTTTTTTTTACTCAATGAAAATATAATTTCCAATAATTTTCACATCACAGACAACAGCACTTGACACAAAAATACTATTAGGCTACTACTACTAATATTATAGCCCAGCCTACTACTAATAATCAAACACACACACACACACACACACACACACACACACACACACACACACACACACACACACACACACACAAATAATTCGTTAATAGCACCACATTTTTTTTGTAGATAAATTCATGCTCACAATAACTTGTAAACAAGTAGGATTTTGTAAATGCTTACATGAATATTATGCTGTCCAAAAATAAAATTAAGTGAAAATAAAAAGAAAAGATTTTGTTTTCCCTTCCTGTATTGAACTACCATGTCTTTATGCCGTGTGTACTGAAAAATAGTTAAAAAAAAAAATAAAAAATCATGAGAGCCTACAATGATAAAATGGTACTCTAACACGTTTGAAAAATAATATACAAATAATAATAATAATAATAATAATAATAATTAAACCACATAAAAAGAAAGTGAGAGAAAAAACAAACAAACAAACAAATGGAAAACAGTGTTCAGAAAATGACCAATTTTAAATTTCAGAATATTGCTATCGGCTATATCACGGTGAATTTTAATTAAAAAAAAATATTTAACTGTAAACACCAACCGATTTGCTAAAATTATTTTAGTTCAGTTTTATTTGGGATTTGTTTACATTACTGTAACTCGTCAGATAGACTTTAGACTAGATCGATCTGTAGCCTATTAACCTTAAAGAAATGAGAAAGGATATTTTAAATTGTATACATAGGCTAGTTCAACATCAAACAAATATCTAATAGCCCGAGTTTACATGACACCCAGATTAATAATAGCCTATAATGTGTCTCGGTAAAAAAAAACAAAAAAAAAAAACCTAACCTACACAAAATAGCCCTATTATTAATTGTTTAGGGTTTTTCTAAAACATTACTAAAAGATTATAAAATACTGGACATTACCGAAATGTCGGTGAACATAGCCCACATTGTGTGCTTGACTGAAGGCAACTACTGCTGCACTAAAAGCTACAGATAGATGGCGCTGCACCCAAGCTGTAGAGCACAGACTCGTGCGCTTTCGTATCAGTCCGTGTGCTCTTACTCTTATTATCGGCTCCAAAATTAACCTGTCAATTTCTCAGTCACCACCATCTTGAATCTCTCCCTCCTGCTCCGCGCCCTGCGTCCAACCGACTTAACTTTACAGATAACTGTGGGCGCGTGTTTGTTAGTATTGAGAATGAGTGTATTATCGCTTAAATGACCGCTATGAATCACTATAACGCTGTCTGGATTGCGATAAGACTCTCTCTCTCGCCCCTCTCTCTCTCAGACAGAGCATGTTGTCTGTTTATTCTTTTATAGGCTGGGGAAAAGAACATCTCATCTGTAACATCGCCAGGATCCAGTGTTTGGTGTCTGTTCTACAATACAGTGTAATGACACTGTCACGGGTTTTTGTCATGTTAAGGCTGGAATTCTGCAATAGACAGTGAGCTATTATTTATGAATATGAAGTAACACGACTTCTGTGTTTTACAGATTTTAGTAGTAAATCATTGCGCTTAAAAGTATTATAATATTACAATAAATTGTTGTTATTAGCTATTATAGGCTAATTATAATTATTAATTTTGCGATTCATTATTGTTGTTATTAATGTCGGTCACAAGCAAAAACAAACGATTATCAAATATGCATCAAACGATAGACTAGTCTAAATTTCATCCATGTTTCTTCTTTTTATTAGCTAATTCTTATTATAGCCTAATTATTTCTTATTTTCTTTGGCGATTAAAACCTGTATGAATTACTGTGCTGTGATCACATTCATTTTAACACTTTTTTAAATTGGTGTTGATATTTTATAGTTAGGCTATAATTCTTTTACACGTGCCACTTGAGAAATGTTTAAATAGCACATCATTATGTAGATGGTCAAAATAGTCGTCAGTTTTACTGTAGCGCATTTCATAATGCATACTGTTTCAAAGCAGCTTTCAGTATAATATAAATGTGCTGCCATTTCAATTCATTTGAAACATTTTCCCCCTTCTGATAATTCTTAATATCACTTCCTAACAGAAAGAAGTTGAAACCCAATTATACATTTTATTAGAACCTATTACAAAACAAATTACATAGGCTATATAAAATAAAAATGAAATCTAATATAATTTATTAAAATAAAAAAAATTAATAAGCATCTAACAATTATATATGCCTGTTCAGATTTTGAATGAAGTTTCTTCTAAGGCTGTTCAGAAAAGTATAAAACGATCTTGAATTTGTGATTAGGAAGACTAAAGTCAAGGGAACATCAGTGTTCCACATAGTTGAGAAGAAATAAAAGAGGTGTTTGTAAGCTCAGCGGGCCTCTGTGGTGTAATAAGCACAGAGAGCTTTTTATGTCTCTTAATGGATAATAATGTGATAAGCTAGACTAGGCCCTTAAAAATCCCTACCAAGTGTAAATGCGACAGGGGGACCCCAATTGCCCTGGTGCATTCTGTTTTCTTTTTTTCCCCAGGTATTTCCTTTTTCTCAGTTCAGGTTATTAGCCCACACATGACTGCACCATATAAAAAAACAAGGGTGAGGGAGGTGAAAAGCACAAGATAGGTCTCCTGAAATTTTGTATTTTTATTTTTTTTCAATTGTTGTTATTTGCAAATGGTTTTATTGTATAGAAGTGCCAGAGAAGGAGGGGGCGCTACCAAGGGTAGAATGGTGGCAGGTCTTTAAAAGCACACACACATGCAAAAAAAGGAGAAAAAAGGAACACAACATCTGGTAATTAGTTTCAGCAAGCTTAGCCTAATGATGTAAGCAGATTATTTTCCAGCAGAAAGAAGCGGGTTGGGGAACCATACACATATTCTTTATTTAAAGAAGTCTTTAACATTTACGGACAGAGGAGACTATTGCTTCAGGCCAAGAAGAACCGAATGCGGTTTGTTGTTGGGTGAGAGGTGGTGCCCCATCCTGTGTATCCTAATCACAAAGAGCAATGCATGACAGAACACTAGTCAATAAACCAAAGTAGCCCAACTTTGCACCAGGCTAGCACTCTGACATTTCTATTTATTGCAAGCTAGACCGAAAAGAGAGGCGATGACATTTGTGTACCCACCTAGGCTGTCGGTGGTTGGGGGCCGTGGCCCTTCAGAGATCCCTCCTCTTTGGTGCAGCTCAGAGCACCGGGGCAGGCCACCAGCACTCACAGAGTGTAAGGGGGCATGGATAAAACACTATATTAAGTGCAGTTTACTTACTGGCTCTTAATTTCAGCAGGACTGATCGATTCTGACAGGGAGGGCATCATACTGCCTGCCAGATCACTTAAGCCAGTGCCGCCCCCAACCTTGTTTTTTTTTTTCTTTTTCTTCGTTTCACCCTGATTAATGTCATGTCATCGACTATTCAGGGGGCCACTGATTTCAGATTCAGGTAAGATTATTATGCATTTTCACTCTCCGCTAATCAATCAGGATTTTGATTATGATGCTATAATTCAGTGGGGTCATTATGTGTGTTTTCCCCCCTTTTTATTTGGCCAGTATCTAATCTGAAGTGAAAGCTATTGAGACTGGCCATCTTGCTGCTTTATTGATTTTTTGATTCCTGCTTTGAACCTGGAACAGAGAGAGGAGGGCTGGGGTGGCATGTGCAGGGCAGATACAGCTGTACACCTCACCCTGAAGCACTTGCTCTTATGCAATATTTCTCCAAAATTATTATTTCTTTTTAATGAATAAATATATTCATTTTAGATTAATAAATAATAAATGTATTAATTTATACATAATGGATTTATTCATTTTAAATAAATAAACATATTATTTATAAATTAATCACTAATACATAAATAATGCATTTATTCATTAATAATACATTGATGCAATTTATTACCAAATACATATTTTATTAAAATACTATTTATTTTATTATTATTATTTTAATAAACATAATGATACATTTGTTATTGTTTTATTCCACCAAACATACAACTCTCTATAAGACTCTCAAATAGCATATGCAATTTTCTTTCAACTTTAAGTCCATTTAATGTGTTTAAACCACAGAATGTGCCTGTAGTAGCAAAAAAAAAAAAAAAAAAACATTATCCACCACAATCATTTTGAACTATCCCAGATAACTCTATAAGGTGACACTTTCCCCTTCTCTGGTCAGTTTCCCCACACATGCACTGACATTCTGCAGCTCATGTATTTATTCAGTGGCATGTTTATTGAAGTCTACCAGGTTAAGCGCCTCGTTGAAACATCTCACTCGGGAGTTCAAACCTGCCACCTTCTCGTCACCATTCCACCTCCCTGACCGCAACTCTAGTCTGCCCCTTCGGAAAGATGAGGACTCAGGAAGTGCACTGCCACTCGAATACACAGTTACACACACACACACACACACACACACACACACACACACACACACACACACACACACACACACACACACACACACACACACACACACACACACTCTCTGTTCTGATATCATGTTACTCTGTGTCAGTGACTGATTCAACAGGCGCAGCAATTCAAACCGAATGCGGTGCCACGATATTAGATCTCTCTCTTGTAAGATCTGATTTTGATTAAGAAGGATCGCCCAAATCCTCTGACCTCCAGGAAAACGACAACCACATGGGAAGCTGAATGAATTATTTGTACTTTTCATATGTTCATGTGTGATTTTGCGAAAACTGTGAAAGCTTGGATCGTTTTATCTATTAACATTGAAAACTTGTAGATTATATATTGTAAACAGTAGATTATCTGATCTACTTCTCAGTTTACAGTCTGACAATTGTGAATGACAAGAAGAAAATGACAGACAAGCATGAATCCTTTTTTATCCAATTTTATGATCATATTTGGAGCCAAATATTTTCCTTTTTTTCCACCCTTTTTTATGTCCCCCAGTTAAGATCAGGCCATTCACCATAAAAAAGGGGACGAACGTGCCTACCCAGCATGGCAATGCCTCTAATGGATTGCTTTCCATCAGGGGCCGTCTGTGCAACCAGCTGAGGTGTTAATGTAAATACAACAGATCATTTGTGAGCTAACGTGTTTTAAGCTTTAGTCCCCAAAAAGTGTGACTGGCAGGTGGGGAAATATGGACAGAATAATTAGATGGTGTTGTCACATGTTCTTGATTTCTACAGCACGGGAGAGCGAGGGAATTTTTTTTTTTTGGTCTCTCTATTTCTCTCTCAGTTAAGTGTTTTTTAAACTTATCACATCACTTCAACGTCTGTTCTTTGCCTTTGCTTAAAGGAAAATATAGCGCTTGGATTTCGAAATACTTACCAAGGATGGAAATCACCTTTAAAATTACTCAAAAGTGACTTTGGAAATTACTTTTGTGATGTGAACTGTCATACTCAGGAAGATCTGATTTAATGTAATAATTTGAACAGTGAATTTTGTTCTGTTTAAAGTCATGGAAGTATCTCTTTAAAATATCATACAATTATAATTACATTTTGTACCTGCATTCCCTTTTTGGCACAGATAAACAGAGAAATAGGGAGAAAAAAATCATATTAATCAAACTGAAAAAAAAAAAAACAGTTTATGATACCGCAATATTGGCTTTGATTCAGAATCAGTTGTGAGACAGATTTCCCATGAGCCTTTGCAAAACTTAACCAGCAGCCCCTCCTTCATAAAACAGAGTTAGCACCTAGTTTCGCTGGTCCGCCTCAAGGCTGTCCAGAGAGTCAGCATGCCCCTCCGCTTCCCCCCTCTCCAAGCCCAAAAGCAAGGCCATTGGAGGGACCTGCTGCCGCAGGCAAATCCGAAAGAGAATGAACGAGGCAGATGGCTTAGGAACAGAAAAGACATATCTTAGAGGTAGTGTATGGTGCCTAACTTCCATTACATTTCCCATTTCTTGCATATAAGAAACAGACATAATTATTTTTCAGGGGTGAGATAAATACACCTTTCATCAAAGCAATGCACTTTTCACTTCTACCCTCTGAATGAATTACACAACTTAGCAACAAAGAATTTTTCGCATTTAACTGCTGGTATACAAGCCCCTTTTCGAAAGCGAGCCACAGGGTATTGTAACGCAGCCCACCTCAATCACTCTCCCTGCATCACTGCAATAAATAGCGAGCGTGTGATCAAGTTCACGGTCATTTTTAAACGGGCGCATATGCATGTCAAAACAAATCCTTTTTCTGCGAATCGCTCCTCGAACACAATGCCGCACCTTTAGGCAACCCTTGTCGCCTTCTTCTTCTGTTCAGGTGAGGTTTTGTTGGTCTACACGTGAACTGTGCCTTCTCTCTGTCAGTCAACAGCAAGAAGTGATCTGGCGATTTTTAATGCCCCTGGCCCATCTGGGAGAAGGACCCTTTTCATTCCACATACTTGGCTGCCTGTCGCCTCACCATAATGGCCCCGTTCAACAAGCTCAGAGGCAATAGCCAATTAAATACCTTGAAGGGGGACACTCAGAGGCCCCCGCGTGAAAGGCTTCAGGTGTGAAACGCTTGTTTTTGAGAGTGCTGCAAATGTATGGCAGCTTTCAAGTTTGCCTGTGCCCCCCTGGCTAGCCCTCACAGCCTGAGCCCACAGCCCCTCTCGTGGGGAGCCAGAGGAGCAGCGCTGGGTGATGGGCTGACGAAGGCCACTTAAGTGCAATTTTCTATTCACTGGTCCAACCTGTGTTCTCTGCATTTTTGTCCTTCTTCTTTTTTTCCCTCTGCTGATGCCTGGTGAGCACACAGAGCCTCAGATGATGCAGACAATAGCTTTTTAGCACACAACAGAGTGATAAGGAGAAAGGGAGAGGCAGAGAGAGGACAGATACGGATGGGGCTGTGAGTGCCGAGGAGAGGCAAGGCGGCATGGAGGCAAGGCTAGTTGGGTGGGGTTAGGTTAGTCGAGGTTGGTCAGGCTACAAAAGGAGGGTTGGATTGTTTGCTAATGATGGCCATTTCTGACCAGAGCATGACAAGTTCAAGGACTACTCCAAAAACATTCCCAAGCCCCGTGAAGCACCGAATGCACTCGCCGCCATGGAATCCTCAGAGAGCTTTTGCATGAGAAAATGAGCTGGAAATTTGTGCATCTAAAAAGGCCATGCAAAAGAGATGTTGATTGAGTTTATTTTTAGGGGCACTTTCGAGAAAAATGGTTATAAACAGTACTAAATTAGGGTTTTCTTTTGCTTCTAACAACATTAAAACCCTTTTTGATGCAAAACCCTTTTTTTTATGTTTCCATAAAGAACCATGCTTGGAATGTGCTAAATTGGACCTTAATGGTATAATGGACCTTATAATGGACCTTAAAGGTATAAATAAACATTTTAATAATAATTCATTTTAATTATTATTAGTATATGTATATTAATAATAGTAGTATTACTAATATAAATCATAATACTAATAGTATTTTGTATATATTATTTAGTTATATATTTTTACCTCTCTATCTGCCTGGTCTAAAAATCTCTATTATTGTAAAAAAAAAAAAAAAACATGTTGTGCTAGGTACTTTTATGTATTTATTTTCGGTAAATTTTATTGACATGGAATTGTACTAAAAATGACTCTATCAGTTATAAACTGAATACAAATGACAATTGGACATGAATAAATACATAAACCGCTAAAACACAAAATAGTACCAGAAATTAAGACCAGTTTCCAGTGAAACAATATGGATTATAGATTCAATATCTCTGTTACCTACTTAATGGAGAAGAGGAGAGAAGTAGCCTATCCTTGACTGAACAGAGCTGGTCAAACTTACATGTTCTGTTAAACTAAAAAGAGAAAAAGACATGATTGGTAGGAAACCAGTTACATTTTGTTAAAATTAAAATGTATAGACATAAGAAAGACATTAACATGGTTGAGCTCCAGAACATCAGTAGGCTAATGAGGTGGCTTTAACTAACAAAAATTAATCATGGATTTATTGTCGTAAGAGTGTAGTAACCATGTTTTTTGGTGTATTGATTACCATTTGTTTAACCACAGTTTTACTACACATACCATGGTTAAACTATGGTTAGTATAGCAAAACCATGGTTAATTTGTGGTCACTATTGTTTATATAGTAACCATAGTTTTTTGGTTTTATTTGTGGTAAAACCATAGTTAATTTTCGTAAGGGTTGAGAGTTACAGATTTAAAAAACAAAAAAGGCAGCAATAAAGAACCCTGAACTCTAACACAGAACCATTTTAGCAAAAAAAAAAAAAAAAAAAAGTGTTTATCAGGCTTGTATGGTTCCAAATAGAACTGTTAATACATGTAAAAAACCATCTTTTTTATAGTGTGTGATAAAGATATAAACTGCTATTGACTAGCTGTGCGTTACTTAAAAGCATAGAAATACATTAACACTACTTTTCTTTACATATTTAGAGCTGCGATCGTCGAGGTGGAACATTAGAGGCACTCTATTGAAAAAGGGAGGGGAAGAAGATGAAGGGATATTAATCTTATTAGGATTGTGTATCTGCGCTGTGTCAGGTGAAAAGGCAAACGAATGGCCCGCTGTTTATCTGAGTTTAGCTGTGTGGTTTACTCACCACTTGCCCAGGGAACATATTGCCTCTAATAAATTGGTTAAGTCAGTGTGCAGTGATGGTAATGAAGTTAAGGAGACTGAGCTCCGGTGTAGTCACTCCTGTACACCGCCGCACCCCCACCGGTGCCCCTCCCTTTATCAGCCCCAGATTGGGAGAGTGTCCTGATAAGACAAAGGAGAGAGAAATCAAAATAAATGGAGTCTATTAAAAGCAGCAATGCATCAACTGCTTGATAAAGTGATTAATAAACAGGCCAAGATAGTGATTGATTAAAGTATTTAATCAAACTGTTAAACAGCCACTATTTGCAATGGTGCATACACTCAACAGAATATATATATATATATATTACATAAAGTTTAATTTTTGTCAAAAAAGAGAAAAGAAGTAGAGAGAAAGAGAGTAATCACAAAAGAGACAAATATATATATATATATATCTATATATATATATATATATATATATATATATATATATATATATATAAAAAAATATATATATGAAACATCGGTGATTACTCTCTTATATTTGTCTCTCTCAAAAGAGACAAATATATATATATATATATATATATATATATATATTTGTCTCTTTTGTGATTACTCTCTTTCTCTCTACTTCTTTTCTCTTTTTTGACAAAAATTAAACTTTATGTAATCGGAGTTATTAGTAAAGGTGAAATCACTTCACTTATATATATTTTTTCATTAATAATTCAAACCAAAAGCCACATATATACCAATTATTTAAATCCCCCCATCAGTTTCTTTAGGAATATTTCTAGTCTGCTCTTTGAATCCATTCTTTTCTAATCTTTTACACTTTACCATAATTTCTCCTCATTAATATGCACATGAAATGCATTGTGGGAGACCACCTGCAATTATAGACCATTTTCCTCCTTCTGTACAGTGGCAATTGACAATCTTAGCATTCGTACGCCAAACACTTTTCAGTCATTGACAGAATCATATACAGTTAAAAGAGCGTAAGTAGCCTGTGAAAGGGCAGCAGCAACACTTGTAAGATTTAAATGTCATTCATGCTCACTAATGCAATGACAAACACAATCTGAGGAGTGATTGATGTGTTCAGCTGTTCAGAGTTCACATTTGATGTACATGGCATTAAAAACTAAGCACTTGTAGATAAGACGCAAATCTCTTCAAGTTTAAAATGTTTCATTCCATTTATTTAAGATTATTGTTATTTGAATGAACACCAAAAATAAAAAGAAGAATCTTAAATGAAATTAAACATTCTAAACATATGTTTAGGACCATATTACTTAGTAATTAGTTTTAATAGTAGTAGTAGTCATCGTCGTTGTGCAAAATCAAATAAAACATTCAAAACTTTATGTGAATGCAAATATAGCTTTTAATACTATTATCTTAGCTTCTAATAACATTATTGTTGTTTCATATTATTATTAATAACAATGTATATTATTATTAATTATTATTAACACTATATTATTATTTTTAATATAATATAATAGTATTCTGATTATTATCTATAATAAAAATAACGTCTTATAAAACGTATTTACAATAAAACTACATTTGTTTATGCAAAAAAAAAAAAAAAAAGTTTAAAACAGATTCCTTGCCAAACTGTCTATGATACTACACAAATCTGACTTCTGGGTTAGTTTAAGAATGAAGTATTGATTCTATTATCTCCCTGACACACAGGGAGTCTGACTATTCCATGCCCTATAAATCACCTTTAAATTTGATATAGTTGATATTTTCAGTGTAGGACAATGTTCAGCTTTTCAATACATTCAACAAAACAGAAGTTCCTAGTCTAAAACAGAACATGCTCATAATAGTCTAATGTAGTTCCCCGGTGGGACTACAGATTAGATTATCCTGTGTGAAGTTTCCAACAAATGCAATATTCCTACCCACATTATGGATTTCAGCTGAAAGCATCCATCTCATTTTCAGAAGACTGAGACGATGCTGAACAGAGAGGCCGTTCTGCCTTGTTATTATCCCTCTGGACACCTTATAGAGCATGCAGCATAAAAGGCAAATACAATGGATAGAGAAATGGACGCCTATGACTACTCTGAGCTATGCAGGTGGTCACAGCTAAAACACTGTTTTGAGCTATTTTTCAAAGTTTGCATTGATCACTTTGCACTTATGCACGTGCATGAATGCATCATTTCACCCTCTGAGCGGCTCGTATAAATTTTTGAAGGAAAAGTAAAAAAAATGATGTCTTCAGAGGTACTCGTCACAATCCATTGGCTTCTTATGGACCCCACACCTGCGAGAGCCCTATTAAAGTCCTGTTCTCTGGCTGTGATGTTGCAGGGAGATGAGGTGAGGTGTGCAGAGAACAGGTAACAGCAGGCCTGGTGTCAATTCTCACATACGCCCTCACAGGAGCGACACAAGGCTTCGGCTTTAACTACGAACACTGACAGGCCCTCACCCTACAACTGCAGCACTGCCAGGAAAGTGCCAGGCACTGCACAAATGCCACGGTGGCTTTGTGATGTGGGCTAATTTCAGCGTCATCCATGCCAAGGTCGCCATCTGCAAACCCGCATTCCCATTTGAGCAAGGGTGCCAGATAATAACTCTTGGCTGCCAGAGGTGAAATGGTGCTTGGTAAGTCAAGCTAGACAGTTTCAAAGAGAGGTGGTAGACATAACACAGCATGTATATATACACACGCATACGGTGAAAATGACTCAGAGATATCTAGAAATACGGTTTTGTTTTTCTATTATTATGAACTTATGCTATAAATGCTGGATTTATCAAAACCAGGCAACTATGTTCTTTTTAAAGGAGTTGGAAATTGGAAATAGTTTTCTTACCTGTTGTGACAACCTGTCTCATCAGAGATGAGATGTTTATGCAGGGGGGAGAGGAAGTTAATGTTTGTGATGAAATAGCACAAGGGCACATGAACTTACTGATAATTAATGGTATTACTTTACAATAAACTCCCTTTAACAAAAGTTAATGCATTAATAACATTAATGTTTATGTATATTTGTTAATGTTACTTAAAATATTCTAAATAACAGATACAAGTTTTTTTTATTTTAAAAATGTATTATCACATGTGGAAATTAACATCAACTATGATTAATTAATGATTTAGAATTTTTATTGTTAGTTCATATTAACTAATGTAGTTAACTGTTTAACTAAGGAAGCTTATTTTAGGGGTTACCAAATGATGATATGCACAAATAAGTCATTTGTAATAAAACTGCATTTAAAAAAAGAACGAAAGAAAGAAAGGAAGGAAGAAAGAGAAAGAATTGTCAATTTTGATTTCATGGTGACTTCATGGTGAATCTGGCAAAATACTGAAAATCACCCAAATTATTTTGATTTGTCTCTTAAAAATAAATTAATTAAAAGTTGTTATGGCACTTAAAGTGGAGGTAAATGGGGCCAGTTTTTAAAAGCAGAAATATTATGTTTACATTATGTTACATTTATATTATATAAGCTGTAAAGTTTTGTCTCATTTTTATGGTAATTTATGTTACATTGTCATGGGAACTGTTTTAAAATGGGATTAACTTTACACATAAAAGGTTAGTACAGTAAGTGCTATTTTTAAGATATGTATATTGCATGTTAACATGATTTTTTGAAGATGCATGTTGTTCACATCTTGTGGCTATACTTCTGAAACATTTAGACATTTATAGATTATTTAGACCGACCCACTCACTTACACCATTGTAAGTGTCTCATTGTGACCCACATTTTAAAACTTTTTTGTTATTTATTTATTTATTGAGTAACAAGTAAAAAAATACTTTTGGGGGTAATCAATCACCTATGCCACAGGTGTTGTCGATTGAGCTTGAATTAAACCAGGAATATTCTTCTAATGGTTTATTAAAAAAAACAAACAAACACATCATTATAGCAAGTGCCAGCTCATTTGATTGCCGCAAGAAATGAATGTAAGTCAAATGAAAGAGGAGAACGGACTTGTTAATTATGTAAATAGAGCAAAGTGAGGAGCCCGGTAGGTTACGGGAGCTCTGTCATTTTGAACGGGTATGGCAGAGCGCGATAGTGCCGCAGTCTGGCGAGAAACCCTTGATATAATGACAGGTCAATTTGACTGGCTTTGTGATCTGGACCCTAGCAGGTCTGTTCTTACTCCCCCCTGGACTTTGATTTCTCCTTTGTTCTAGCGGTCTCCTTTCTGACATCTCCAAAGAATGAGAGATGCCACACAACTGTGACCCCTTTCGCACCCCAGTGACGACCTTTGGCTCCTGCGAAGCTGACCCGTGACCCTGGACCTGACAGCTTGATTAATTGCAGAATGTTTATGATTTATGAGTATCTTCTCTGCATGATTAATGGGGCAACAGGTGGCACTGCCACGCAGCAAAAGGGGAAATATTGCAAAAGAGGGGCCAGACAATGTAAGGGATTGTGCAGAGGAAAAGCGTTTTGTCTGAAAATGGCTCCCACCTTGGTGGAACCATACATCATCTTGACTTTTCTGAATGTGGCTGGTCTGTGGTTATCAGTGGCATTGCTTCTTGAAAGGCTTCTCTTAAAGGTCCTCTGCAGATTGATGCATACTAAAGAGTCACATGCATTAATCTTTGTAAACTCTTTGTGGAGTTCAAAAGGAAACATAAAAACAGTTGGCTGGGGAAACAGAGGGGAAGTAACCCATGCCAAAATTTGTGCCTGAGTCAGGATACTTCTTTCAGTGAAGGAATCCTCAGATAAGGGGTGAATTATTTAACTGGTCATTGTCCCAGATGCTTATGTAGCTGTGAATAGCGCCCCGTAAGCCACCCCAAAGACCCAGCGTTGTCAGCCAAGTCACAGGGCCACATCAAAGTGTCCATTCAAAGCTAGAGGCCTGCTTGTTCAATGACCTGACAGGTTAGCAAGATAAGTCTGGTTTTGGGCAAGACACTTAGCGCACAACAGGACCAAAGGTCTCGCACAGGTGACAAACTGACACAGCCGCGGAGGAGGTCATACGTGACACTGGTTACTTCCACACGGGGCAGGTTGATTGGAGAGAATAACTGGGTATCTGGTGGCAGTCCCTTTGCGGCGAGCCCGTGTCAGTCTCACTGTCCGAAGTGAAAGCGCATGGGGAGAGGTGGCTTTCATCTTGACATGTACCAGCTTTGACCCCACACTTCAGCACTGACAGCTGACGAGAGATTGATGCTGCCATTTGGCCAGCATCAGTGTTCAGACCGGTCACCTTAAAGAAAATGAAATATTGACCCGTACACACAAGAGAACCGGTGGCTGTGTACAAAATAATAATGGAAAAAACGAGCTACATTGTCAAGTTTCACACATCCTTTCTATTTATTTGGACTAAAGTGTACCAAAGAATCCTATTTTCGTTTTCTACTTTAATTTAAACAATTTCATCTTAACTCATTTAATCACTTCATAACATGTACAGTGACCCAAAAGTATTTGAAGTTTCAGATTATTTAAATTTGTTATTTTTTTATTTAAAGAAATTAATACTTTTATTCAGCAAAGATGCAACAAATAGATCAGAAGTGACAGTAAAGACATTTATAATACTACCAAAAAAATTGTCTTTTAAATAAATGCTGTTCTTTTGAACCCTGTTCTTTGGAGAATCCTGAAAATCCTAATTTCTGAAGACAAATAATGGGTTCTGAAAATTCAGCTTTGCCATCACAGGAGTAAATTGCATTTTAAAATATATTAAAACAGAAATAAGTTGTTTGTGATATTTCACAATATCACTGTTTTTTACTGTAGCTTTGAGCAAATAAATGCAGCCTCTGTGAGCATAAGAGTTTCCTTTAAAAACCCCTTACTGACCCCAAACTTTTGAACAGTATGCAAGTCATTATTAAAAGTGTCTAAATGTCATTGCATCATAAACAAAATATCAAACCAGGACGAATCTGCAAAGAAACACTGTTAAATTAACATCACTTTTCTGATTTTCTGTTTTTAAGTTTGACTTCAATGTCCAAATACTTTTCAGGGCCCCAAAAGCAGCTTCATGTCGTGCTCCTTTCCCAAACGATTACAGATAAATGCAATTCCAGATATTTGCTGTTGTTCTCCATGAGTGAAAATTAATTATCTGGGTGTCACAAAGGTTAATTTTGGTCAGGGACCTTTCGATTGAGAGGACACAACAGTGCTTACACCTCCACAGGCCCCCGATGACCCAGGCACTGAACTGTGACATAGACAGTGACAGTACTGTGGAACATGGTCTTCGCCTTCACCGCTCTGCCTCAAGTGGGCCTGGACATCGTCCAGCTGGGGAACCCAGGCAAACACAGCACCTAGTCTGAGCCTGCCATATAAGCTGCCCACCTCTATTTTCCAGACCCGCTGAGAGGGTGTGGATGGCCCTCTATTCCTTCACTCCCCCACCCCCGGTGCCACAGACACCCAGCTCTACCCACCGCTGGCTGGCCCATATGTTTGGGCTGCACACAAGGTGGTTTCTCGGATACTGTGGTTGCTAATTATAAATTTAATTTGCATTTTAATTAGAATGGTGGAAAATTAAAGCCTGCCAGCTGGAGAATTTCAAAAAGCTTTCTCTCCCTCGCGCTCTGTCTTTCCTACTCTCTCAATAGCTTCAATTTGAGAATGTGTGTTCTGCTCTGTGTGATATTTTTTTTTTTTCAGGGCTTCCACTATTCTCACTATATCTCTCTTGCACAAACAGTCTCATAAGTATTCGTATTCTTATTTTGTTCATTAAAACGGGTTAACCAGGTTTCCATGCAGGCCCTCTCATTAATCAAAAGGTATTCCTTTCATACTGAAATACGTGAGCCCTCTGTTTAAATCACTTAACCTACTATCAGCGCTAGTTCAAAAGAAACACTGGCATCACTGTAGTTACTAACACGGTATATTTGATATGATTCTGACGCACAATGTTCACTAAATTAATCACTCTTTGATTTGAGTGTTTCACACTATTGTCATGACTGTTTGTGTAAAATCAGACAATCTAAATCAATCAAATGATATAAATCGATTCACAAAACTAAAATTAAAACTCTAATGAGTAATATCTACATGTGTGGCCTGTTCATCCTTGGGGTTCCTGTCATTATTTTCCAATCTCCTTAATTTATCCTGCTCTCTGTTCTTTCCTGCCACTATCATTCTCATTCTCCCTCTCGCCTCCCCTGGGTGTCCTTGCTCAATAATTGTCATTAATTGATTGACAGTCCTGATAGACCCAACTAACCCCAGCCCTGCTAAAATGTCTATTTTTTTTTTCTTTTTAAAATGAGAGCTTGTACATCCAATGACCTTGTCAGGTTGTCAACCGTCAGCCAATCAGACGACTCAGATGAATGAATCCTATCCAGAATACATCTCTCTCCCTCTCCAAGATCCTGTGCATAGCAATTCTGAACTGAATGACATTGACAACAATGGTGGGACAGAAGGTGCTCATGACAAACTTTGAAAATCACTGATGAATTTTAGAGGGTGAAAACAGCACTAGCCTTTCATATCTGTTGAAATACATCAACCACAATAGTATTATTTGGCAACTGAATTAAAATCTTCTTTTTTTATAATATTTGTAGAAAAACATCAGGCAAAGCACACAAACTCTTCTATTCCACCCACTTTTTTGAGAGCAAATTATATCAACTGATGAGGTGTGTGAGAAGGTGACAGCGCAATTTGGCCTCTTTCAGTTCACTTAACTTTACAGGAACAAAAGGACCATTTTTCAAGGCCAATTTTCAGCCAAAGCTAAAATAAAAACAAAACAGTGTGCAGCATTTGGTGTATCGTACAAACCTTGGCATGTTTCAATATATCCAATCATGCGAAAAAGAGCAGCCACTGCTAGCTTTGCAGTTTATGATTCAGATGAACATAAAATTCTAAAAAAGCCATTATGCGCTGATGGTTATTGTGGCTGACACACTTTTCACTGCTACATGTGTTAAGTAAATGTAATGCATTGACGTGCTTCCAGGGTGTTTTGGTTTGGTAGTCTGCCAGCCTCGCTTTTGCACCTCTTTGTAGGCTTAGTTTGATCCGGTGTGAATAACATTTAGACACACACACACACACACACACACACACACACACACACACACACACACATGCTCTCATTAGCATTCATTGGGCGGGCGGCAAAACAGCTCACCCTCTCTGCTCTGAAGGTGGCATTTGGCAAGGCCCAAATACACCTGGCGAAACTCGAAACCTTCCCCCTCCCATCTCATGACATTCATCACTGTTACCTTTTTATTCGCAGTCAAGTGTGTTAGTTTTCAGCACCGTTGTCACATTATCTCAACCGCTGGAAAGCCATTGTTTCTGCTGACCATTACTTGAAACAGTCAATTTAGATTTTTTTTTTTTTACTTTAAATCTTTTCAACCAAATAAAATAACTAAATAAGTAAATATAGTATCGAATGATACATTATTTTTATGCATTTAATTTGATATAAAAAAAAGAGATAAAATGACATTGTCAAAGTGAAAGTCAATTGCTCTCTTTTACCTAACAGCTCCCAGTCAAACTGGCACAAGGAAGCCCCTCCTCCACAGGGTGGGCATCCATCCACACGGACCTAGAGCAACAGTGGCTATGTGTAAAGGCTTGGCAGAAGCTGTGCACACAATCTCCAGATCCTTGTGCGGACTGCTGTGTTTGTCACCCTCCATCACAATCTCTCAGTCTCAGGAGTTAAGACACATCCATTCTGTTACTCTATCACAACCACCTCTGATCAGTTCCCTCCTATCTGTTTCCAGCATGCTGCTCTCGTCAGAACTGGTGTCGCTTCGCATCGGCCCTGGTGGCAAAGTCAACACCGGCTATGGGAGATTACAGACAGGTGTTATTCTGTGAGCAGGAAATAAACATCGGAAACTTCAACTTAAAGTTATCGCAGCGGTTTCGTGATGTTTTAGTGCGTATGATGCACAAAGGAATGGTGTTAATGGATATGCCTAGCCGTAGACGCAGTTCAGTCCATTATGACAGAGAAAGAGGACATGGGAGAAAAAAGGGGAACGTGTTTAACATGCTTTTTGAAGCCTTCACAAATCCTCTGAAAACGGCCTTCTGGAAGAGAATGTCTGTCTTGGTGGTTGGCAACTAATGGAGATTCGTATTTTAGTTGATCTTCTTCCATTGTCAAATATTTGAGTCTATGAAGTAGTGAGATGAGGTGCAAAGAAGATATTTGAAAGGATTTTAACTAATTTAAGCAATTACATGCTTAACTGGACCAAGATAATCTGCCATCCTTAGCTTACTGTGTGCCTTTTCTTTCACTACCTGCTTCACACTCCCTCTTTCTTTCTCTCTCTCTCCCCCCACCTCACTTTCTCTCATCTCTCACTCACTTTTCTTTTTTCCTTTTAACAAGAGGGGAGGCTTAGAGACGTAGAGGATTTAAAGCACAAAAGCTTCGCGCTGAATAGAGCAAAAGCAGCAGAGAAATTAATTGCCGCTAACAAACAGCATGACTGCTTACAGCCAGTCTGTGGCACTCTGTTACCTACCCAAAATGGAAGGGTGGGAGAGGTCTGGCGGGCCGAGTAGGGGGTCAAGGCAATATGTTTTAGGGCATACTTGATCTAAGGTGATTTATGTTATCAAAACATATGCCGGGAGGCGCGGGTTTACACGCCTCATCTGGAGAAAGGAAGCTCATTACCATTTTTATTGTGTTGGAGGACACTGGTCTGCTAAACAATTTGCAGTGATGCGGCAAAATTATGTTATTTCATTGTATTTTTCAGGTGTTTAACACCACATGGCTTGATTAAAAAGTTGGTCAAGCTATAAATATTTACGCGCCCTGTGCTTTCTAGCAAAACCTTCTGCCATAACATTACTTTGCATAATCTTAAAGCACACAGAGCTTCAAATATTCCCATTATTCTGCTTAAAAAGCTTGAAAATTGAACACAGATGTGAGGTTTACAGTGATACTTTTATCTCACAATAATCGGACTCAAAAGTTTTCTCCAAACACTATTGGTATTCCCTCCGCTCTGTGTTCTTCTGGCCCCCGTCCCGTGCAGGTCTGTCTCATACGCCAATTAGCGTGACCAGGGCATCTGACCACTGCACTGTGCTTAGCATACAGCCGCCCACATCCCACTGTCAGACCTCACCGGTGACCTGATGTCATATAGAAACCAGGAGGAACTTCCCTCTGCATAATTCTGCGTTCTGCTTACTACAGGATCTCAGCTGCTGTTGTGTTGTTTGCACATGAGGTCACTGTATGTGTATAGTCCATATACAGCAGCTGTATGCATAATCAAGATACTTCCTTCCTTGTCTTATATGGGAGTATTGAAGGGTATCTCTGATTTTTTTTCTCTCTCTCTCTATGACTCACATTGCCACAGCTTGCCACACTCACAATTTCGCATTTTCACAAATCATAAATTGACTCCTAAGGCTTCTCTGCCTGTAACAATTAGTCATCTGTAAAGTAGCGCATTGGAGAGCGTTCACACAGACATTAGCCACTGCACTGGTGAATTTGTTGTGTTTGTTGTGCATGGAATTTTTTTTTTTCTTTTTTTTTTTTTCAGGAGGAGTGTGGTGCATTTGCCCTAATTCTGTTCCCTGCTTGCTTCCACTCCCACATGTCACGATGCAGTCTGCCACCGCCGGCGTGGTATCTATCATCCAGCACAACCGTCATCATGCCGGACAAAAGGCGGGCTGGAGCGGGCACAAAGCCATTTGCATTTCTGCATCTCATTTTGCTCATAATTATGTGGCAGTGTAAGCAGCTCTCCCCCATTATCTCGCCTAACATTATCAGTGACGTCTGAAACGCACGTTTAAATGTCAATTATTGACTACAAAGAAGGACTGACCTTTGAGAGAGCACGTTCTCTCCCGCTCTCCTTCCCTCTCTCTTTCTCGCTCCAGGTTTGTGTCTCCTTTTCTTTATTGCTGGTGCTAATGATACCGTGCTCTCTTTTTTCTCTTTCATTTAAACCCCACTTGTTATTGCCATACAAGTTTTTAATCACATGATTAGTGAACCCACACACTGTGGTCCATCCTTGTTTTAAATTAATGTTGATTTGTGTATATCTCCACTAAAGTGTACTGAAAGCAGCAACATGTAACCATCCTGTTCTACTAAGACAGCCTATTCTTTTTATTACAATATAACAGTTTACAATACCTTTTATCTGAGAATGTACTTGTATACTGATAAAGAATAGAAATATATTATACAAGGATATGTGAACAATATGTATAAATGACATATACTCATAAAAATATGCAAGGTATCTGAAAATTACAGACAATACATTAACAACAATGCACAAATCACTGACTAAAAATCTTTGAACTCCTCATTTTGTAATATCTGATCCAGTACTGTTAAGGTTACAGTTACATGCACATCACAGTTCCACTGAAATTTTATATAGACATAAGAATAATACTTTGCAATCATATCTAGTGTGACAAATCAAGAAGTATTCACCGCAGTTCTCAAATGGGTCTCTACTGTAGATAACATCCAGCAGTCTGTCTATTCTGGTTCTGCTTGGTTTTCCATTGCATATCATGTTAATGTGAGAGAAATTCAATGAGTTTCCAGTATCTCCATCTTCATTAAATATTTAGTATTTTTGCTATGTTTATGTTAGCGTTACAGCCCAACGAGGTATGTTTCATTGGCAGTTTCCTGCTGAAACTACAATGTGTCTATCATGTAGTTGGTGGATTCTGTTTGAAAGATTGGTCACACTTTATTTTAAGGTCCAAATCTCACCATTAACAAAGCAGTAACATTTGCCTCAATACACTCCTAATTTGCTGCTTATTAATAGTTAGTAAGGTAGTTGCTATGGTTAGGTATAGGGTAGGATTAAGGATGTAGAATATGGCCATGCAAAATTTGTGCTTTATAAGTACTAATAAACTCCCAATATGTTAATAATAGGCATGCTAATAAGCAACTTAATAGTGAGAACTGGTCCCTATATTAAAGTGTTACCAAATGATTCAGTCTTTTATAACCTAATGCATAATAAGTAAATCAAAGAAGAAAAATGACATAGTAGTATTAATGACATGATAATTCTGTTCAATTTAATGAAGAGTGTTATGATTTTCATACACGCTGTCGCCTGCAGAGCAGGCACATCTCAGAAACGTGCCCCGTAGCAATGCTAACACTTGTTTATTATACCATTTTATCTCTATTACAGAGGTGCTTTCGCCTAGGTTTGCTATTAACAGGCTAAAATGTTACAAAATGGACACCACTGCGCCAAAATCAGGAGTAAATTAGCTAAGAAGTGACAGCCAGAGGTGCTAAAAGAGTTTAACAAACAACTAGCTCATTCTAATTAATGGAGACACAACCTGACAGAATACATTTACATTTGATTGGACCTGTTGCAAAATGAGAGGCTCCTTATTAGTCTTCCTCTTACTGAGGATGACATTAATTGCAGTTTTATTCCAGGGCTGTTAGCTTCTGTCATTTGAACACATTCTTCACACTTTCCCTGTGCATTATTACTGCACTATCCAGACACGGAAAATCAAATAAATCACTTAAGCGATCTTATTAATTAAGTCAAAATAAGAATGCTGGAGTTAATGTATTCCCTAGAAATACCCTGGGACAAACAACTGCAACTGATGTTTTACTGGGTAAAGACATATACACTGAGCCCAGTAATTTTAATTGCACCATCACATCCATGTTTTCCTCAATAAAGAATTATATTTCTTTCCTTCAACTATCAGAGTGGCATAACAACTTATTATTTTTGTACCCGTTTGCAGGTTTGTTTCGACTTGTCTTATAGCAATGTCTGATTTAAAAACACAAGATCATAAAAATAGTGATGCAGCTACTAATGCACCTCTTAATCTTAAACTTAAAAAGTTAATAAGCACACAAAGTCAAATACATGGTACCTCATAGCATTACAATGGAAACATGGGATGCAAATGTCTTTTGAAACCGTGACCTGCTGCTAAAAATGCTATGATAAACTAAATGCATTTAAAATCAGTACAAAAAGTATCATTTGCAAATAGCAACCAAAACACAAGAAGACAACAACTAGCTACACATTTTCGAATTAGCATCCTGTGTCTTTAAACCCTGACCCTGAGAATTGCTACTCTGAAGCTTCACAGATGACAGCGAATGCCCTCAGCCAGTCTCCCAGGACCAACACTTGATCCACAGTTCCTGCAATCTTTCCCTCCCCTTTTTGGCCTTTGGGCATGTGAAGACCCCAAGCCAGCCGTGCTTATCTGACCCTAACCTTGGCGTATGGCAACCTTGACCTGCACCTCACCCCTTTCCCATCCTTAGAGCTACATCTGTTCCTGCCTCCCTGGGACACCCAAGTGGTTAGCTAGATTGAAACATCACCTTGAGGTTCCATTTGTTTTCTCTAGAGAGGTCAACTCTGGGTCGTCATTAGGACTGAACTTGATCCTCCTCAACATGAATAGAGATCAGTGGGTCGGTACAGAGCGGACACAAGGAGTCATGGGGCTAACAAGCAGTTATAGAGTACAGTTGTGCTGAATTTCAGATAGCAAAGCAAGCTAACTAATTGCTAAACATACATATTAACATACAAAAATAGCAGAGTAAATATTACTTGCTATTGTGCAATACAAAAGAAGCGTGATTGTGTTTCCCGCTATATGATCTGGTTACCTAAACCAAAGCCATTTGAATCATAATTGTCAAGATGCAAATCTTTTCCAATTATCCTCATTGTCACCATTTTTATCCACCTATTAAAATGTCATAGAGTACCTACAGCCTGCAGCAACAACAATACTTTTCAAGGGAAATAATGCATACATTATCCCGGGCTTTTCAATGCAGTTCAGCTTGCTGTCATTTTGCCACCGGTGGCTTGTCCCGATACGATAGCTTGATTGTGATGCCCTTTATTATTTTGTCGAGTGTTGCAGCAGTTCTGTGATTCCTCTGACCTTTTCATGAGTTTCATCCCCTTTTTTTCCCCAGGAACAGAAACCTAAGTCCATGCCACATGGTAATACCCCAGAGTTAATATTAATGAGCAACACAAGGAATGTCAGCCTGTAATGGATATTAAATTAGAGAGAACGGCCATTGATTGTTAACTGTGCATGTTCAGAGACCACTGCCTCAGGCGGGATGCCATCCATTTTGTGACTGGTATTTTGATAAATCATAAAAGACTGAGTACAGGTCATCCCCCACAACCCTCTGCTCCCGACCCCTGCCAAGCAGATCAAATTCAAGCGAAAGCATCACTAAAGAAAGATGGCTTTCACACACAGTGTGCTTGCATGGGAAATGAATAAATACACAGAAAGGCCTAAAGCGGTATCATGTTCACTAAGTACTTTCAAATGTACTTTCGTTCTCTATTTCAATCCCATGGTAGCATGTAGCCTCCAAGGGAAGGGACAGGGTAAAGGTTAGAACTACAGCGCATCAGAACTTGACACAGGGCATCGCTCTCTGTCTTTCTCTTTTTCATTGTCTCATCTCCTTTTCAATCTTTGCCTTCTTACTTTAAAAGGAAAGTTCACCCAGTAATTAAAATTCTGTCAGTTTTTACTCACCCTCATGTCATGTCTTTCAAACCAGAACACAGAAGATATAATTTTTGACACCATTGTCTTTCATTGGAATGAAAACTGCTGAAGCACTTTAGAAAATATCTTGTTTTGTGTTACTTAGAACAAAGAAAGTCATACAGGCTTAGTTGGAACAACATAAGAATGAATACATTATGATATAATAAACTTTGTGTGTGTGTGTGGTATATCCACTAGTGCTATATTTTGGTATTCATATGCTTTTTAGAATATTGCTTCCTTTGTATATAATAATACCAGAAAGGACAAAGAAAAAGAATAATAATAAAAAAAGGCATCAGATAATGGCTACCCCCATCAGATTAGCTTACACTGACATCAAGCACACATGTATTTCTTGTAATAATAATCTTTACCAGTAGTGACATGGGCTCCCTCAATGCGCATCTACCTCAAAGCCATATATGGAACTCTGATGCTTTATGCATTCTATAATACTGCACCTTAAAAGGTCCACTGACATTTTTTTCAGAGGGATTGAATATGCTCTCCCCCTCTCCATAGAGGGGCCTTGGTATTTGTATGGCCGATGCGACCTTTCTCTCTGGCCTCTTAGATTAGGTGCACAACATGGAAAATTGTGCTTCTGCTGCAGTCCATAAATCATACTGGCCATCTTTTCCTTTCCCTTTAAAGAGGTATGTAAATACCAGTGTACTGGCTAGGTAAACAAGACTAACCCCTGCACAAATGGCTCGAAAATTGAAGAAAAGCACCTTATTTTTCAGCTGAAATTGCTTTTGAAGCCCCGCTCTGGCGCATGGGATGGAGCAGGCCGGGAATGATTTGTGCTTGCTGTTTGTGTGTGTGTGTGTGTGTGTGTGTGTGTCTGAGTGAGTGTATGTGTTTGTGGAGAAGGGGGGATAGAAAATGGGCTCATGATAACCACACTCAACACAGCTCCTAGGCTGCCGGAGTTCTTACAATGATCAAAGATATCATTGTTGTATATTATTTCCCCCATGAGGGCCCCAAATGTGGGTTCCAGTATGACACAAAAACAGCACATGCTTAAATCCATACACAGTGCAAAGATTTTGCTCACAAAGGACCTAAAAGACAAACCAGCTTTGAATTTGGCTTTATCACAGGGCAACATATGAAAGGATTTACCTCTGAAAATAGTCTTTAAAACATTTCCATTCACTATTGAAAGGTGATTAATACAGCAACAAAACTGCAATTTAAAGGAATATATTTCGGGTTCAATATGTGTAGTGAAATCAACATTTGTGGTTGGTTTTGGATGTTACTTTGTTATGGTAATTAAGTTGTAAAACTGTTGTCAGAATGGTTTTAAACGTCTATCGATCGGCTCACTGTAAACCAGATTATTGCTTTTTGTAAATAAATTATATTTAGCTTTATGTCACAAGTGCTGTCAATTGAACCTAACAAGCTCTACAACAAAATCTTAATGTATTCACCACATGTGTTTTTTGAGCTGGGGTGAAAAGTTCTTCCTTTGAGTTCATGAACTGCTCGAATTAAAACCCTAAATCCTTTTCTTGGAAAATCAACAATTAACTAACATATTAAAATTAAACCCCAACATTCTTATTGACTAGAGTAAAACATAACAACAATGGCAAAACCTAGAACATGAAAATAAAGAAGAAAAGAACAATGGGAAATGTCTATATTTAAGTGAAGGGAAGCATGACTGTAGCTCCTAGCGATTAGACAAACAAATCAAGCCTTCGTACATTTTGCCCTATTGTTTGTACAGCTGCATGGTTTGAATGTTGTGGCCAGAGCAACCTTGTTTCTAGCCAGAAGCATGGGTCACATAACATTTGAATGCACACAGACTGCTCCACAAAAATCATTGTGTCCTACCACCATTGCCTCATTCAGTGCCTGATACTAATTTGATCGGTTTCGCTAAATTTATCAAGACGATTCTCCTCTCCTTTCCAATGATGCCTCTCTATGGATTCGAATCAGTGTCAATATTCTTTATTGTCTTCTACTAGTGAATGGACTTCTTCTGGCAACAAAAGGACACAGAGGGGGTCTTGATCTGGTCAATATGTTAACCGAGTATAATGAGAAAGCCAGGCAGCATGCTTTGGGCCACTCAGCATTATCGAAGCCAATAATAGCTTCGACAGAGCCACAGTTTCAAACGTGAAACAGACAGAGGCAAAAGTCAGACAGGAAGAAAGAATCGGTCTGAATAAAGCATGCTGGCTTGCCCAGCAACGCCACAAAATCTGTCCCAAGAAGAGAGAGGTGCTCACAAGCTCTGATTGTCACAGGGACCGACTAATTCCCAGCATCTGGTGCAAGCTGCTGCCTTTGCATGGAATCGACAGAGCCACGCCAGCTTGGCAGCGCAGTGTGTCAGACGGGCAAGCGGTTCCCCCCGTCATACTATAGGCTGACTGGAAGGCGACCGCTGGGTGAACCATTTCATTTCGGCATGGTGGACCATTGATGTCGTCAGAAGTAGGTCCTGTTATCTAATCAAACAGCACTGGTCAGCAAGGATGCCAACTCCCTAAATCCACGACCGTCTGCAGAACTGTGGGGGGAGATTAACTGTCACAAGCTGCAGTGTCCTACATTCAAAGACTTGGTTGGTTTTAAGAACCACGTCTTTTTTCCCTATACCCATATACTTGCATCAAACGGGCATCAGAGAGCCCTTCTTATGGAATCGGAAGGTACCAAAAGAGACCTCACCAGGCTGGCTTTGAAAGATAGCCGTTTTACTTTGATACGCACTTTGCTTGCTGGGAACGGCAGCGTATCTGACACTGGCGGCAGAGTGCGAGATAGAGGCACGGAGGAAGCCACTTGTCCATGATCAAGGTGTGAGAGGCTAGAGATGGCCCTTTGTCTGGAGTCTCTGAGAAGCACAAAGGAGAATCTGTGAGAGTCTAACAAACAAAGCCAGTCCGAGACATCTCCCTCTCTGCCTGTCTCTCTCCCTCGCTCCCTCTCGCTCTTGCTCTTTCCTCCCCTCCCTCTCCCATTGAACAGAACCTAATAAGAGCATGGCGTCTAGAATTACACCGCTGTGTATGTGCACCTCATTACGCTGTGAGAAGCAGAGGCCTTCCCGGAGCCCAAGAAAGAGCTCTGGGCACTTTTTTAATATTAATATCCCACTCTGCAGCCATAGTAATGATATTAGGGAGCTGGCGGAATTCTCCACCCAGCTGGACATGTTAATTGAGAAGGCAGGATTTAAAGGCAAAGTTCACGTCGGTGCAGATGGTGGGACAATACAGGATGGCAGACCTAGGTCAGTGTCATTCCCAAGCCATACCTTAATGGCTTGGGCTGGGTTTTCTTTGTTCGCCTGAAGTTTGACACAGGCCGGTCCCTGAGATACCAAGAGGTCTTTAGGGTCTGTGCTGCCAGATTTGTGTCCTTGACAGAGGACTACATCCTCAACTGGATGTATAATGACACCAATTATTAACTCCCCCTTCATATGCCATCTACATGTCACTAACAATTGCAAAGATCCCGACTTTTATAACCAGACGAGGTTGTAAGGGTAAACTGTAAATGAGGGATGCAGACTCTTAATACACTCCGCAGTCATCAACACATATGCTATGAAATGTGATAATGGCACTATAATTTTAGAACGTCTGCCATGTTTTATTGCTTTCAGTACATCCTTTACTGGGATTCTGGGATATTTTAATCCAAATGTACAGGGAGAGGTCACAACAGCTTATTTATACAGTACATGAACACAAAGTGTCCTCTAATATTAACTCCCTGGACACAAAAGTGACGAATTGCTCCAACAAACAGCGGTAAACCCTTTCTGAATTGTTTTACCCACTGCAGTCAGAAGCCACTAGGAGATGCTTTAATACAGAGTGGATCTTTGCCCTGCAGACACACACCTGGACGTCCTCTCCTGCCACTGCATTTACTTCTCACTGCACATTAGATAGGGCAGGAAGTAATGCCCTTGGAGCCCATAGCTAAGAGGACACAGTTTATCTCATATAACTACCTGTCCCCAACACCGCAGAGCTGTCCAAACAAATAAAATGTCACAGTACAGGTGTTCGATTGTACGTTTGTGTGTGTCTCCCTGTGTGTAATGGATATAGTCTGTTGCTGTTGGTGGTTCATACCCCCCCCCCACCACACACACACACACACACACAGGCACACACACACACACACACACACACACACACACACACACACACACACACACACACACACACACACACATGTTGGTATCTGTGGTTTACAGGGACTCTCCATACACATCCAGAAAATAAAAAATGGATTAAATAATCTTTACAAATTTACAACTTTAAGTGAATTGCACACACATTAAGAATTTTGTTGCATTTAATAATTTTATATATATATTTTTAATTTTATAATAATTTAAAATTTATTAAGTGTAAATCCAAACAGGCCCAAACTAAAGCTAATCAACACATACTGTATTTTCAGTATAATTTTCCTTCCACATTATGTTTTGACCTCATCGAGCACTATTGTTGTCAAAGCAGTACTAGGCCCTCAGATCAGAGTTCACTGACTTCAGGGCATATGAGGACAGAAGAGCAGTTCTCTGCTGTAAAGACAGTAAATAATCTATACTGTTGCACAGATGGAATCCCTCTAGTCGGAAGGATACTGTCACACCAAACATTTACATCAAATTAAAGCCATTCTCCTTTCTTTACAGCCACACCGGAAAGCAGGTGTCTGCTTAATAAGTTGGTCAAAGATCAGCAAGTTAAAGGTTGAGGCCGGGGCCGGTGACGGAAGGAGGTCATCCTGCTGGTTGGGAGCTGGTGAGATCTGATCTCCCTGAGTCTGGAGCAGCCTAGCCACAAGGTCATCCATTAGTGCTCCTGCCCCAATGCTGCTGTAGCATCCACTATAAATTTATGGCCCACCCTTAACCTTTTCAATACAGTCGGTGACCTGCATAGTGAAGATGCACCCCCTTGAGGAAGGGGGAGCATATTGTATTATTAACATGCCATTGACGGCTTGTCAACTTTATCGAGTTCACTTGTTCTGCATGGCTGGTCTGCAGCCTGAGCTTTTAATTTGAAATTTAGAAATTCCCCCTTTTCATTAGATTAAAAAAGTCATCAACTACAACTTCTAATTTCTACTGATGCAATCTATTCCAAACATTTGGGGCAGTTTGACTCTTTGTTTGGTTTGTAATCAAGAGTCAAGAAGTCACGGTTCACTTCTGAGAGCAGAGTTACATGTTCCAAATGTATTCTAGGCTTAAGGGTATTTGGATGGAAAATGGAAAAATTAAATTGCACTAAATAGTATAAGATGTGCTGCTCAGATCTAGAAACACTCTTCATTAACTGCAAGCCGTTCTATTCGCCGCGGGAGTTTCACTCGTTCATTCTGGTGAGCGTTTACATCCCTCCGCAAGCGCACGTAAGTCTGGCTTTACAGAAACTCGCTGATCAGATCACAGAGACAGAACAACAACACCCGGACTCCATTTTAATCATTCTTGGGGACTTTAATAAAGCCAACCTCTCCCGTGAGCTGCCAAAATACAGACAGCATGTTACATGTCCCACAAGAGACAGTAATATATTGGATCACTGTTACACCACAATAAAGGATGCATATCACTCTGTTCCACGAGCAGCTTTGGGACGTTCTGATCACTGTCTGATTCATCTTATACCGACCTACAGGCAGAAACTAAAATCAGCTAAACCTGTAGTAAGGACTGTAAAAAGATGGACTAATGAAGCAGAGCAGGATTTACAATCTTGTTTTGACCTCACTGATTGGAGTGTTTTTTGAAGCTGCTGCCACTGATCTGGACGAACTCACAGAGACTGTAACATCTTATATCAGTTTCTGTGAGGATATGTGTATTCCTACCAGGACTCAACTAATTTACAACAATGACAAACCGTGGTTCACAGCAAAAACTCAGTCAGCTCCGTCAGGCCAAAGAAGATGCTTTCAGGAAAGGGGGACAATGTCTTGTATAAACAGGCTAAATACACACTGGAAAAGGAGATCAAAGTGGCAAAGAGGAATTATTCTGATAAAATAAGGACTCAGTTCACTTCCAACGACTCAGCATCAGTGTGGAAAAGTCTGAAAGAGATCACCAATTACAAGACACCATCCCCCAGCACTGTGGAGAATCAACGACTGGCAGACGATCTGAACGAGTTTTACTGCAGGTTTGAAAGAACACCCACCACCTGCCCTGAACACCTCTCCACACAACCGCTCACACCATCCACACCTCCTGCAACCCGCCCTGAACACCTCTCCACACAACCGCTCACACCATCCACACCTCCTGCATCCCCCCTCTCCCCCACACCTGCAATACAGATAAGCGAGGATGCGGTGCGCCAGGTCTTCCGGAAGCAGAAAAGGAAAAAAGCACCAGGCCCAGACTGTGTTACACCAGCTTGTCTGAAATCCTGTGCTGACCAGCTAGCCCCCATCTTCACACAGATCTTCAACAGATCACTGGAGCTGTGTGAAGTCCCTTCATGCTTCAAACGCTCCACCATCGTCCCTATCCCAAAGAAATCCAAAATTACAGGACTAAATGACTACAGGCCTGTGGCTTTAACGTCTGTGGTCATGAAGTCATTTGAAAAACTGGTGCTGGCCCACCTGAAGGACATTACTGGACCCTTACTGGATCCTCTTCAGTTTGCCTACAGAGCAAACAGGTCTGTGGACCATGCAGTGAACATTGGACTGCATTATGTTCTGCAACACCTAGACAGACCAGGGACTTATGTGAGAATCCTGTTTGTGGACTTCAGCTCGGCCTTCAACACGATCATCCCAAACCTCCTCCTCCCCAAACTAACTCAGCTCTCTGTGCCCACCTCCGTCTGTCAGTGGATCAACAGCTTCCTGACAGACAGGCAACAGCTAGTGAGGCTGGGAAAATACACATCCAGCACCCGTACAATCAGCACTGGAGCTCCCCAGGGCTGTGTTCTCTCCCCACTGCTCTTCTCCCTGTACACTAATGATTGCACATCTAAGGACCCCTCTGTCAAGCTCCTGAAGTTTGCAGATGACACCACACTCATCGGCCTCATTCAGGATGGTGACGAGTCTGCTTACAGACAGGAGGTTAAAGAGCTGGCTGTCTGGTGTACTCTCAACAACCTGGAGCTTAACACGCTCAAAACAGTGGAGGTGATCGTGGACTTCAGGAGAAACCCCCCTGCTCTCCCCCCACTAACCATCATGAACAGCACTGTGACTGCAGTGGAGTCATTCAGGTTCCTGGGCACCACCATCTCTCAGGACCTGAAGTGGGACATTCACATTGACTCCATTCTGAAAAAGGCCCAGCAGAGGTTATACTTCCTTCGCCAGCTGAGGAAGTTTAACCTGCCACAGGAGCTGCTGAAACAGTTCTACTCCGCCATCATTGAATCCGTCCTCTGCACTTCAGTAACTGTCTGGTTCAGCTCAGCTTCTAAATCTGACCTCAGAAGACTACAGAGGGTAGTCCGGACTGCAGAGAGAATCATCGGTACAACCCTCCCGTCTATTCAAGAACTGTACTTATCCAGAGTGAGCAAAAGGGCTGGCAAAATCACTCTGGACCCCTCACATCCAGCACACTCCCTGTTTGAACTGTTGCCATCTGGTCGACGCTACAGAGCTCTGAGCACCAGAACGGCCAGACACAGGAACAGTTTCTTCCCCCAGGCAATCCATCTAATGAACACTTGACAATAACTGTGGAACACATTACACTATTTATATTTACAGACACATATACTTATTATCTAACACACATACTTAGTGTACACTTAAATTATTTATTTTTTTTGCACATAATATACCTGTACATACATAACTGCTCGTAATATATCTGCCATACAATTGTCAATTTGCATATTGTCATTCCTTACCTACTGATTTGTATTTTTTGTATTTTTTTTATTTTTTTATTGTGTGTTTTTTTGTTTCTGTCATTCTGTTGCACTGCGGAGCTTCTGCTTCTGTCACGAAAACAAATTCCTCGTATGTGTAAACATACCTGGCAATAAAGCTCATTCTGATTCTGATTCTGATTCTGATAACTAAAAGAAAATGATGTCTGGATATTATTGATGCACAAGAACTGTATCAGTTGTTTTTGGATGTGTATGCTTTACAAGAATTGTCACTAAACAGTATGACAATATTGCAGGAATATTGGCCAACAATTATTATTATGATCACAATGCAAAATTCATTAGAATGCAAAGTTGAAACTAGCATATACATTACTGCACTACAAGATATCAGTTTACTTAGTCACTTTGAAAAATGACCAGTTAGTCTGCTTTTACTTGGCATTTTCATTTAAACAAATTAATCAGACCTACTCACATCTGCTGCATTAAAATGGCTTAGATTTTACACCTAACACGCAGTAGATGTTATATGAAATATGGCGAAGGGTTAAAAATGATAATTAAAAAGAAAGATAGTCCTCAGAGTCTAAGCAAAAACGATGCATTGCTTTACTGTCAGTAAGGCAGTGTCTGAAAAATCATGCCTTAAGCTGTGACACATGCCTCTCCTTAATAAGGAAAGGATGAAGAAGCTGAGACGAAAGAGGAGGAAATGTCATTTGTGTCAAGCACTGCCTTTAAATAGGACCTTCCCATGATCCTGGTCTACTCCTCTTGTCTCATAGCATTCCCAGGTGTCAAAGCTAAGCGTCAGAAAAGAAATTAAAGTGACAAGGTGCTGGCAGGAGTGAAAGAGATTCTGCTTCTCACCCCTCTCAGGACAAGTGAAGAGCCATCACCCCGCCTGAAAACAGGGCTCTAATGAAGCCAGTCACACCAGAACTTCTCCCGCGCTGCTGACTTCTGACCGCACCCAGGTCTGCCTGTGTCATTAATAATGGGATCTGCTATTGCACTAAGTCTTGATTCGATGGCTCTCTCACCATTTCCACGGGCTTATCAAGTTGACACAGGTTAATTTAGCTATGTGCTTGTAAAAACATCGACTACTAGGTGTTGTGGCAATGTAAGGCCACTGTCTTTTTTCTTTTTCTTTTTTGTCATTTGTCTCTTATTTAAAAAGAGCTCTAAGCCAAGATAAAAAAGTGTCATATAGACAGCTCAATTTATTTTATTGTAAGGGTCAGGGTAAGTATAATTGGGGATCACAAGAACGTGTGTGTGTTACTATAAACTAAGTGTCAGAGTTTGATGTCTTTATATAAACAGCATTTAAATTTAGATAGATAGATAGATAGATAGATAGATAGATAGATAGATAGATAGATAGATAGATAGATAGATAGATAGATAGATAGATAATTTTACAGCAAATTTCTTATATAAAGTACAATTTTTGGAAGTGAAAGTAATTTTTAAAAAACAAGTAATTATATATATATATATATATATATATATATATATATATATATATGAAAGGGAAAACAAAATGTAAAATGTCAAACACAGTAAAATGTCAAACACTTGTGTTTTTATGGATGTCAGTATTATAGAGGTACAAAACAGATTCCTAGTATTTTGGTATATTAGCATTATATGATCAGATGAAATATACTTTTCATAATATACTTTTCAACATACTTTTTGATTCATAAAACTACTTAAACTGTTATGGTGATTTACTGGCAACCAAAGCTATGTTAACTTTTAAAACAGATTTATTTATTTATTTTAAGAAAGACAGACAGACAGACAGATAGATTCTAGCTCATCTATACACACACACACACACACACACACACACACACACACACACACACACACACACACACACACACACACACACACACACACACACATAGACAGTCTATCACATTGCACTTTCTCTCTGAAGTCTGTGGGGAGGATAAATTCCCACACACTTGTAGTCCCCTCTCCTCTGTAGAGCTAGACCTTTTGGGCAGTCTTTCTTCAGGACCCACCCCCTGTGAGCATGGCTGGTGCTCCCTTTGTGCAAGCTGCTCTCTCCCCGCTTCAGCCCTATATCACACCGCCAGCCATTCACTGCAACAATCCCTCCTCACGCCTCAAAGAGGACTCCCTCTCTGCCTTTGCCAACCAATTAAGGGCCATCTGGGCCAGGACAAATTGGCATAAATATACCAGAATTATTGTACTCATGATAACAAAGTCATGATAATAATTGTCAGTCAGTGGCTAGGTAGAGGGTGAATTGTTTTTGGGGCTGTAAAATTCTTCTGACTAGAACGATTTAAACATCATCCCGTACAGGAGAATATGTACAGTACATGACAGCATGGCAGGACTGGCTTGATGGGGCCCTGTTACTGATGCTCTAGAGGGTCAGGCAATCCTAGCGCTGACGTTGAACAGGGAGTTGAGAACAGCAGGGTTCAGTCCTCGGGTCACTGCAGCTTCAGAAGTGGCCAGCCAACTTTGTCCTTCAGGGGAGGGGAGATGGTGACAGATTCTGCTGGTGTTTTCTCAAGGTCCACTGAACCCTGCAGCAAAGATTGCGAGCCGAGGCACACAAAAGCAAGACGGCAGCGAGAGAGGGAGCGCTCGCTCAGCTCCACTTCACAGAACTCCAAAAGAGTGGAAAAAGAAGGGAGGAGAGAAGGGCTGGAAGGGCTCCAGGTTGCCTCAAGACAAATAAAATCCAGCCCCAACCTCATGGTGGCACTGCCAAACCTCATTTTCCTCCACTGGATACAATATGTGCTAGGCGCTGTTGGGGGAGAGAGGGACAATACACTATCTATTTTTTGTTCTTTCGGAAATCCAATAGCACAAAGCACAATCGTCTCATTTTATTCTCAATTAAATACGGGAGGTTAAACTCGGTATTAATCAAGATGGCCGCACCATGGCACAACCCATTTGTGTTCTTCGAGTGACAGGGCCACTGTCTCCCTTCACTGATCACGCATAATCAAACAAACGTACATAAATTCACCACTACTCATAAAGATGTAGACACATATATGACATAAATGGCTACTAAGCTGATGACTCCATATGGGTGTTTTATTTTGTTCCTCTACAACTGAACATCAAAAAGTAACAATCAACTGACCACCTGCACGCTGAGCTAGAAATAATTTGGTTGACAATGACAATTAACGCTGGACATGGTCAAGTCAGCAGAGAATTTATTTTCTTGTGTAATCTATAACTAAATCACAATTTTAGCTAAAGGTCCTGCTCTTTTATTTTTGATTTAATTGAACTATTCAAATAACAAAATAAAGACTATTAAATTTAACTTAAATTACCTAGAAAAGAAAATGATTCTGAACATTTTAAAGTACCAATATTATTTTTAAGAGTTATATTTTATTACAAAACCAAAAATCAAACAAATAAAAAAAATGGCATAAAATGTTCAGAAAAAAATTCTTTATGGCATAAAAATGAGACTGAGCCTGATGGTCTTTTGTTGTTGTTGTATTTTTTCCTCCATTGTCTATTTTATTTCATATGCAGCTGTGGTCTTTTAAATAAATCAGCTTAAATATCTTTCGGGGTATTGTATTTCACATTCTGGTAATACTTCCTTGGTCATGTCAACCACATGGAGCTTTCCTTTACGGTATTCTTTGGAATATACAACATTTCTGAAAAGACATCATCTTTCTTCCCCTCTCAGAAAATCCCTAACACACACATTCAATACAAATACACCCCCCCCCCCCCACCTCCCACCTTTTAAAACTGGCTCTCTCCTCCGTTAGTAATTTTTGTCAAAAGTTGAAAATGTCTTGATTTAGTTGTCTGGCTGCTCCGGACGCTTTGCTTCCCTGCTGGGCTAATGTGAACAGGACGTCCTGCTGGGAACCAAAGAATACCACTTCACGGCAAGCCGCATAGCTGGCTGCTTTTATTTATGGGGCTCCCTGAAATGAATGGGTATTAGTGTCCAAACATTTCACCATGCTCCTGCAGCCGCACACAAAAGCCTCTGATTTCCAGCAAATCTGCACTTATTTCATTCAAGCAGACTAAGCCAAAAAAAAAGAGAAAAAATTCATAATGACTTAAAAGACCTTAGAGAAGGGGGAAAAAGAATAGACTTCTCTCATTCAAAATGATTGAGTTGAGAGAAATCGAACATAAAAACACCACAATTTCACTGCTACACGGTTAAAGTTAAGATGGGGAGCGCTGGCAGATTGTTGAGCTTACGGTCTGACAAAAAGCAAAGAATCTGTGCCCCGTGGACCTCAGCCAAGTAAAAGTATTTAGTCAAACAGGCTGGGAATATTATGACAGCGGGCCATTCATTTCTGTGGTAACTTAACACTACTTAATCACCAAATCACAGTTTTTCCAAACACACACATGGAAAATATTGCTGAAGATACTGTAAACAGGGGTGTTATGATTCTAAATTTACTTAACATTGTATGTAATGGCTTCACAAACATTAGTTTGGGTGAATCCCTCAAGCCTTCACTGTTCCCAATCTGGACACATGCACCGGCACCTCATCAGGCCCAAATACTCTGTTCGGTTTACACACCTCATCTGTCATCTCTGCCCTTCTGCAAACATGCCGCTGACATTTGGAAAAACTATGGCATTCACCCATGTTATGGATTTTTGTTGATTATAGCTTTCTGTCCCCCCAGATTGCAAGAATTATTGACTGCGTGAGCCAGTGACTATTTACACAGCTTAACTGCCCCTCTGCACCACACGATGGCTTGTAATGTTCACTGGGGTCTCATTTTTGTTTTTATTCTTTTTTTCCCAGCATTTTCGGCCTGCTTATATCTTGCAGACACTGTTTACTCCCCTGTTTTTTTCTTCTGTCATGTTCACTGCCACCAGAGATCAGTGTTGGAGCGAGGAGGTGGTCAGCGATGTCACTTAGTTTGTGATGTGATACTCTAGCAGCCCGTTGGGTAAATGCTCTCAGCCTGAACCTCCTCATTGTCCTTTAATTTCAAACGGCAGCTCGCTTTCACTCGCCCACATAATAGCCCATAGGTTAAAGTTCTGCTCCTTTTCCTTTCAATTTACATCTTTTGCGGGCCGCGCTCTCCCTGCTACATGGCGGCCTGGTTTGGTGCGTAGCTGTGGGCATGAGAGGGGCTGCTTCTGTGGGGGACACTGGAGCTTGTCGGTCGCCCACTTCCCATCTTTTTGGAGGGTCAGTGGAGAGCAACTCGACTTAATGGGTCAATGTGAGCAGGCCCCTCCCTTCTCTGGAGGGGAAGCCATGGAGCCCTCCATTACAGACTGACCTCTTATCCAGACCGCACAGCCGCAGCTGGGCTCCACTGAGCTGGAGACAGAGCTCTGCCTGATGCCTCATTAGATCACCAGAGCCTAATAGAGGATTAGTACTCCTTGCTACTTCCTCCCACACTGCTGTCTTCTCTCTCATTTCTTTGATTCCCTTTCTGCCTTCTCCCAAGCCCTGACTTACTCACATCTTCACTCATCAGTCCCCTTCTCTACTTCTGAATGTTTGCAGGTTTGTTTACCTAGACGGTGCACTATTCCTCAAACCCCAATAAAAACATAATGTATTTTCTTATAATTATAAAATTATAGAATAGAATAGAATAAATGAGTATACTAACAGAAAACGAAAACAGAACAGAATACATACAGAATACAATGCAAAGTCCAATAAAATGCACAGATTGTCCTACATACTATTGTTAATGTTCTGAGATGATTTAATTTAAGTTCTGCTTTGAGAGAGTAACAGAATAGAACAGAATAGATTAAAACAGAATACAGTGCAGCACAATAAACAAAATGTATGCTAATGCTTTGAGTTGATTTTAACTAAAACTATTAAAAACTTTTTATTAATTGAAATAAAGATTAAATGAAGGAGAAATATATCTATATAGATATATATATATATATATATATATATATATATATATATATATATATATATATATATGTTGTGACAACTAACTAAAATAAATTAGTGCACCAAAATACTAACTGGAAATTAAATTAAAACTAAACTAAAACTGAAACAGAAATAAAAACAAATGAAACCAAAATTAGTAATATTAAAGTAATATTAAATTCAATCGGGCCAATCTGTGAACATTAAAATACTCACTCAGTAGCCAAAAAATTTAAATAAATTGCATGACTTAAGTGTATAAAAAATAAAAATTGCTTAGTAATATCTAATTGTATAACTTTGCCATGACAACATAATGGCTAAAAAAATGTCAAATAAGTCTAAAATTATTATAACTACTTTACAGCCAAAATAAGAAGAATAAATGTAAGTGCTTTTAAAATTATAAGGTAAACATTTCTGCTTATAAATTCTCCACAACAAAATTATTATATATATTTATATATATATTTTTTCCCAATAGTACACCACAAATACATTTTTTTTTTTTTTTAGCTTAACTTGTATTGAACCCAGAATATTATTTTACATTGCCATTTCGGCATACAGAGAGTATCAGAATAGAATATCTCTACTGCATATGATACATCTTTAGCACACACATCTCCACTGAGGTTCTACCCTCAGTCCTTTGAGTGTCCCTGTTTCCTTACATTTACCCAAGCTTTGACTGTGGTTAATACACAGTGGCACGACCCATTTACTTGTGTCCCAATGTTTTGAAAGAGCAACCCCATTTACCACCATGACCCCAGCCACCTTCAGTCCAGTCATGGCTGAGCAGAGGTGTGTAGGTTGGTGAGCTCTGTGAAAGAGAGGAAACCGCAACCACACACAGGTACACACACAAAACACACACGCTCCACACTGATTCCCCCCGTCACGCTGCTATTTGTGCGTCACCGTGGGGATTTAATTCATATTTTATGTGCTATCATGGCTTGAAAGAGGAAGTTGTGTCCCAAGGCTGTTGATGGAATAGCAGTTTCTTAATAGAGTTGCCCTTGTGTCATTGGGGTTTGCTGCTTTCCAGTATGTTGGTGATTTATTTTCTCTCATTTTTCTTAAAAGCGACAACACACTAAACAACACAGAATGAAAACCATCACCGTCAACTGATTTTTTTCAGCATTCATTTCTACTTTTGCTTAGCTATTCTCTGAGCAAAATGTGGAGTTAATAATTCTTAGAAATGTAATTGAATGGGAACATTTCTACACCTTGACATTTCTGTTGTTAGTAGCATAATGCATGTCAAGAAATTATAAGTGTGAAAAACACCAAGGGTATTAGCATTACTAAGTTAGATCTACTATCTAAGTCAGGTATTTTTATGCTTAAGAAGCAATAAGGTGTTAATACACCAATGAAATTGTGCTGTGATTTACAGATTGCATTATCCCAGATCACACGGCCCACCAACAGGTGTGGCTGCCCATGAGTTGATCATAAATCTGGTGTTTTGTCACTTGACAGAAATGTAGAAGGACAATGTAGGCATCTACAATGACTAATCAGTCAGATACAATAACAAATTCTGACTGCAGAAATGATGGATGCTCAACAAATCTGAACAATCAAATGGAACGATGAGAAAGATAAACACAGTGTCAGTCAACTTACTATAAATATCTCATAGCTATACAAATTTCATTTCATCTTTTGAATGACATTTTAGTTTATTTAGTCTTATAACAGTAAACACAATTTTACAGGAGGGAGAAGATTGAATGACAAATCCAAAAGTGCATTTGAGAAAAACTAACATTTAAGATCCTTATGACTTTCTTTCTTCCTTGAAACACACAAGAAGAAATTATAAAGACTGTTCCTTTAACAGTTTCAACCATCCTTCTGAATTATTATGCTATTGGTTTTATTCAAGTTCTTAATGTTGGACTTTTATGTTGTATATTTTGAAAATCTAGTGTTTCCTTTCATTGGCTTCCTGTCCTCTTCCTATTGTGTTTAAGTGAGTTTTCCTTGCTAATTTGTTTCAGAATATATATGAATGGCTTATGAATGGCAAAGAAGATGTGCTCTAAGTGTGTGTGTGTGTGTGTGTGTGTGTGTGTGTGTGTGTGTGTGTGTGTGTGTGTGTGTGTGTGTGTGTGTGTTTAAGTCTTGTATGTTTAGATTGTATTTCAATCAAGTCTTCTGATCATGAGATATATTGATTATGTGTCCCCTTTGATGATACATTGTAAATTGTACTGGGCTTCAACATTGTCTTTTTATGTTCAGTGGTAGAAATGACCAAGATGTACTGCATATTTCTCAGATATTCAAACATCTCTAAAATAAATAACAAAATTTACATTTATTGTCTCCTCTAAATAAGTGGGGCACAAGTGGGTTCATGGAGCAGGTCCATGGAAAATTTCAATCAAGCAAGCAAGAAAGAAATATATGTTGTGAAATTTGCTTTTTGAGTTATTCATTTAAATTTTTAACTTTTAGATCATGTTTTTGATAATAGTTTTTCTTTTTCTTTTTTTTTAAACCTATGCATGTATAAAAAATATGTTTATATTAAAATTTTATATATTTCAGTTTCATTTTATACCTGTTGCTGTCATAATTTTAATTCATGTCAATAGTTTATACAATTTGCAGCCACATCTTAAATTTATGTGAATAATTTCTGTGATAAAAGCCTCCGTTGTGCCAAAAATGCTTGCAACTGAGTAACATTTGGCAGCTGTAAAAAATTATGGATTGGCTTTTCTAGATTATTTCCTACTTCGTATGCACATAAAACAGGAATTAAATTACCACACAAACCTTTTTTTTCTTTTTTTTTCTCTTTTTTTCTTATTTAAGGTAACTGAACTGAAGGTAATGAAGCCAGATTTTTTTTTTCTTTCGCAGGTGGTGACAGAAAAACACAGGCATGTCCAATTCAGATGCCAATAAATTCACTTAATAACCTCTGAAAATGGTAGAATTGCCTTACCTCACCAAGTAAAACTGTTACCAACTGAACAGAGCTTTAGCATTTTTAACTGGAAAGATTAAAAGAAAAAAAAAAAAGAAATAATATTTAATAGGAATTTAAATAAATTTGTTAAATTTTTAGATACTGTTTTTGATAATAGTGTACCAGAAACAAGTGAGATGGAATTGCAAAATTGTTTAAATGTCACTCAATCCTCTGATATATTCATGGTATGATAGTGATCGTATTGTCTAACTATGTAAAAAAAAAAACAAGGCTTAGGGAAATAATTAATTTGCTTTCAAAACAAGTATGGAATGCTTTTAGAGAGCTGTCAGATGCAGGGTGAGAGAGAAACAGGGAGGAAGAAAGAAAGCAATTGGAAGAGGCAAGAGAGAAAGAAAAAGTGAAACTGTGTAACAATCCAATTAAACTCTGGTAATGAGGTCAGACATCATCTCCAGTGCAAGCGATATCATTACATGGGCTGAGCGAACTGCTCCAGCTGCCATGCCAGCACCGAGGGATTACGAAGCTTCCACCCCGGAACCTCCCTCCGTGACTTTTACCCCCATCCGAAGAGGGGACGTTCCCCTGGTCTGACCCTGGCAGGCTCCTAGGGGCCTTATCTCAAACCCTCCACCCACCCACCCAACTCTGCAACCCTGGTGCCAGTGGCACCCACAGGCCTGGTGGTGAGATGGAGGAGGGGGGCAGGGCGCTAGGCAGGGGCCACCACGTGGGAAGATCCTGGGCTCCGCTCTCACAGAGACAGGCCGGCACCACAACCCAGTCGCCCAGCCAGGCCATCTCCGAGCAGCACTATACTGCTTCAGACAGCTTGCCTCTGGAGAACAATGACAAACTGTGATGGCTTATGAAAGAAAAGAAAAAAACAGTCTGTAAAAGAGGAGTACAGTATTGTTATTTGAGCAAGAATATAATTGGTGCTTCATTCTGATAAAGAAAACTGCTTGAGAGTAACCACACTGTTTTATCAGTTCTTTACACAGTGAATGCGAAGTAGCCAGTCAGATGTTTGTTTAATTCTTTTTCCTTTTATGTCAAATCAAGTTTGTAGGGTCACTAGCAGGAGTCAGCCTAATTTGTCCTTTTTGGGGGTCTGCGAGTGGGTTTTGTGCCATTCACCTTCTTGTCCCGCAATTACTTTGAGGATATCATTTTGACATTTGCCAGCAACAATAATTCTTCTGTTCTAATTTATATCAATTAGTCGGGGGACAGTAATTCAAGCTGACAGTTCACTGTATCTTGAAAGGCTTGAAACCATGTACTGGTAGCAGTGCTGCAATGCAGCCAAAAGGCATCCGTTCCCCTCCAACTCTGTTTGTCATTCCACTACGAGGGGTTCCAGGCTAAACCGGACAATGGCAGCTACAGCCAGTACTTTGATAATTAGTTATTGATTGAGAACAATGCCACAGCGCACTCTAGCATATTAGCCAGACGCCAGTAGGTCGCGACATCAGGGGCACCCATCAAGAAATAAAGGCTAAAACATATCTGACTCTCCGATATTTTCTTTTTCTTTCCTTTTTCCCCAAGCACGTCAGTGTTCGGCCAGTATAAGGTCAAGAGTATTAATGCTAAAGCATTAACAAGTATCCAGTGAAGGGTGACTGAGTGAAAAACAAGTCACTTTCTGGTTTTGCTATGGGCATTTGGGCCACAGTTGAGATTATTTTAAAAAAGCATGAAAAACCCAGGCCTTAGATGGTCTTAAGTACTATTTGGATGGTAATTGTTTCTAAGTGTGACATCTATAAAAGTTTTCCATGGCTCCTTTGTGATAAAACTTTCAGATGACAATTAATTCACAGTGTATAAATAAGTTCTGTCAATCTTTATAAGGCCAGGAATACGCTTCTCACATGACTGATACATGTTAGGATATGACAATATTTGGCCAAGATACAACTATTTGAAAATCTGGAATCTGAGGGTGCAAAAAAATACTGAGAAAATTGCCTTTAAAGTTGTCCAAATTAAGTTATTAGCAATGCATATTACTAATCAAAAATTAAGTTTTGATATATTTACGGTAGAAAACTTGCAAAATATCTTTATGGAACATGATCTTTACTTAAGAGCCTACTGATTTTTGGCAATAAAAGAAAAATCGATAATTTTGACCAATACAATGCATTGCTACAAATATATTGCTTTATATACATACATACATACATACATACATACATACATACATATATATATATATATATATATATATATATATATATATATATATATATATATATATATATATATATATATATATTACAAATATATTGCTACTTATGAGTGGTTTTGTGGTCCAGGGTCACAAATAATGCACTATATACATATATTTCAGTTTCATTATATACCTGTTGCTGTCATAATTTTAGTCCACGTCAATAGTTTATACCATTTGTAGCTACATCTTAAATTTATGTGAATAATTTCTTTGATACAAGCCTCCGTCATACCAAAAATGCTTGCAACTGAGTAACATTTGGCAGTGGTCAAAAAATATGGATAGGTATTTCTAGATTATTTCCTGCTTCCCATGCACATAAAACAGGAATTAAATTACCACACGACCCTGTTTTTGTCAGAAACAGTAAGTAACAGTAGGTAGATAGTAGTAGAAGGTAAAACTGTTATCAACTGAATAGAGCATTAGAATATTTAACTGGAAAGATTAAAAGTAAAAGATTGAAATAATATTGGAATTTAAATAAAATCGTGAAATGTTTTCTCTGTCCTTGCTCAAAATATGCAACAAAACAAATTTTTAAAAAGCAATGGTATAATGCATATATTTCAATGCCAAGGTAAAAACAAACAAACAAATGACAGCATAAACTTTATCAATCGTGTGTCTATTGGAGTCTAATAGGAGAGGGGCTCTCGTGTCCACCCCACCCACGCCCTGTACAGACACACCTGGCATTAAACTACTGGGGCGGTGGTGCTGGCTGAACAATGGAAGACTGTCAGCGTCGACAGCAGGGCACGGCTTGAGCCTCACCATACTGACAGCCCAGGCCTCAGAGGCTAAACTGCTTTGCTGGAACTAATTAAACAGATGAAATTACGACATGAATATGCAGATGTTGTTTACATTTTACCATATGGCATTATCTCAGGTAATAGCAAATGGGATAGAGAGGTGTCTTCCTCGTCAAGGAGAGAGGGGACAGACTGAGAGAGCCCGGTCCATCAAGACATTCTGTGAAGGGATGAGACAGAAAAATGCTAATTAGTAAGCTGAGGTACAAAAGCGATTGCATCAAGATATACTTTGCTGTTGGAGCAGAGGGTAACATGTTGCACATGACATACAGTGTATATAAGGCGCTGTGCTGACCTGAGTTTGAGTCTGACCCAAAACCATTTACCTCTTCTCTCCCTATGCTTTAGAAAGCCTCTATATAGCCTCGATATTATAATGTAAAATATGATCTATAATAGATCATATTTTATTGCTATTTTTATTTTATGACTTTTTTTTAATACTGCAGTATTATAGACTATTGCTTTTGATAGTTTGAATTCCATTTTCATTTTAATTGTAAAAATATTAGAGTTTTGTAATTATGTTTTATGTTTTTGTCTTTTCTGTTTATATATATATATATATATATATATATATATATATATATATATATATATTTGCTTTTTAGTCATTTTTATTTTAGTTTTAGTTGTAGTTATTTTAGTACACCAAGTTAAAGTAAATGAAAATGTTTTCTTGGCAACTATTGAAATTAAGTTTTTAATGCTTTATAGTAATTAAGTTAACATTTATTTTATTTCAAGGAACAATCGTTTTAGTTAACTACTGTATAATACCAATGCTTCACTGAGGACTAATTTTAACTTGCTGCCATCACTAAGAATTAGATGTTTAGGATTAGTATATATGATTGTCTTATTAGCTTTTTAAAAAAACTGCATTTTCAAGTAGGTGAACCAAAAGACGCAGCACTTATGTACTCATCTCTATGGAGAAGATCTTCATTTTTAAATGCAGAGCTCATAAACATCTCACCCTATTGACCTGCATACCTGGCAACACAAAACCCACAGCAAAAAAAAAAAAAAAAAAAGTATTTTGAATAATGCAAAACACAGCACTAGTATGAAAATATTTGACCCTTTGTTCACAGAATTCGTATTTGGAACTAAACTCGCTTGCTCACTCTCTCAGTGTTTCTCAGTGTTTGTTGAGCCTAATGCTGGCTCCCTGGGAGAGACTGCCAGGAGGTTAAGAGGGAGAGGGCCAGACGAGGTGAGCAGGCTGAGGAGAGCGGGATCATGGGGGCCAGCTGGAGAGGTGATAGGGAGCGTAATTGTGCCCGCTGTGTGGCTAGGGTGGGGGCGAGGGACTGGGTTGAGGAGCTTGGTAGAAAACGAAAGGGAGGGGACTACTCAATTACCTGTGCTCCCACTGACCTCCCTCCCTCTCTCTCTCTCTCTCTCTCTCTCTCTCTCTTGTTTTCTCTCTTTCTCTCCCGATGGGCTGTCTGAGGAACGATTTGTGTGGAATTTATGAAATTTATTGGCAAATTATACTTTTAATTACACATATTATTAGTGTTTTCATTGTAAAAATATTCATCGTAAACATTTTATTATTTAATTCGTATTTTATTGTTTATGTTTTTAAAAAAAGTATTTTATGTAAACTTTTTTCTTTTTATTAAATGTTAAACTATAAGAATGAAATAGGAAAAGCAATGTAAGTTGTACATAAAACATTATTGGAGTACGTTTTGCAAGAAAATGCTATTTCGGTCTTTCTACTTTAAGATTTCATGTTTAATTCAATGTGTTACTTTCCATTTCTTTATAATTATTAGTGAAATTTACTAGCAATTTCTAAGTGATTTCTTTCTTTCTTTCTTTCTTTCTTTCTTTCTTTCTTTCTTTCTTTCTTTCTTTCTTTCTTTCTTTCTTTCTTTCTTTCTTTTTTTTAATTAAATCCTAATCCAAATATTTCATGTTTACCATTGGATCTTGATTGAAAGCACTGCAGACAAATTGCATTTTTCTGAAAATAATATTTTTCTAAACAATTTTCTAACTATAATATGGTAACATGTGATGTCTTGATAGTTTTAATGTGTTACTTTCTATTTCTTTGTAATTATTTGTGAAATTTAATAGCAAATCTTAAAATTGTATATTTGACTTTGGATCGTGATTGGCATCGGTGCAGTCACTCTTAAAATACTCTTTTTTTTTGTTTAATGTAAATAATATTTTTGTAAGCACAATCCTTTAACAATCACACGGTAAAGTGAGATCTTTTTTTAGCCTTAATGTGTTACTTGCCGTTTCTTTGCAATTCTTTATGAAATTAATTAGCAATTTCTAAGTGAAAATGGTTTCAAAGTAAATTCTACAACAAATTTTTCACATTTACTATTGGATTTTGATTGGCAGCTCTCCAGTCACTCTCAAATTGCTTCTTTTTTTTTCTGAAAATAATATTTTTGTAGTCACAATCCTCTCGCCATCACAGGATAAGGTAATGACTTTTCTATCCTTAATTCAGTGTGTTACTTGGCACTTTTTTGCAATTAGTAAATCCTACACCAAATGTTTGATATTTACCATTGGATCTTGATTGGCAGTTCAATATCAAGCAGTCACTCTCAAACTGCTTCAAATTTTTCTGAAAAGAATATTTTTGTAAGCGCAATCTTCTCACTATCACATGGTAACGTGACGTCTTGATTTTCTAGCTTTTAAATCATTTTAAATAAGCGATTTAGAAAGGACTCCTGCCGCTGGGGTCGGACTCGGGTGTTAAGTCAATACTTCACGGCCGTGTGATGTCTTAATACACTGCCTGTGTTGTTCAGACAGGAAGGCCATGCGTGTTGGAGGAAGGCTACAGCTCCAGCTATTGTGAAGCTGTCATGCCTGCCCCTCAAAAGCAGATGAAGCCGTCAGATTATTAATATATGTATAGTGACAGGCCCCGCTCATCCACCCCCTCCCAAACATCCCACCCTGAGTCGCTCAACCCAAACCCAATCAAAAAAAAATATGCTCGCATTCAAAGCGAAGGGGCGAGCGGGTGGACTCGGAGGGTCATAGGCCAAATAAATTTTGAAAGCAAATTCTTTTCCCTTTGCAACCTATTTTTGCTGCTGTCCACTCCCCTTCTCCTCTGTGTCCATTCAGCCACGACTTAAAGCTGAATTGGCAGCCGCTTTCAAAGTGGCTGGCAGTGGGGTGATCGCAGGGAGCTGTGGGGCTGACATCTCTCCGAGCGTGTGTATATGGCAGGGTCAGCCATCGCCGTGACTCCTAGGCCTTCGCTCACTCAGCCGCTACCACCAGTCAGTCCTGGGGAACTGAAATTACAATGTGAAAAGCTGGCGGACTGCAGGCATTCTTCACCCCCCATGGCATTTCTCCTTTCTCATGACAGTTCCTCTGAGACTGCTTTTTTCTTTCATGTTTCATTTTCTTTCTCTTTCTCTCGCTTTGATTATTTAAGAACACAGAAACAGGGCTGCCAGGGAGCGAGATGCTTGATTGACAGCCGGAGGGAGTACCGAAGTCAGCACAGGGTTAAATTCGATTTTCTGCATGTTCACTACTGTTGTCTGGAGGCATTTAATGCGTGTTGTGAGATTTTTTTTTTTTTTTTTTTTTTGATGGATCAATTATCCATTTTAACATGAAGTGTAGCTAGAAACCAAACAGATGAAATGTGAGACACCTGTCAACATTTGCTATTAGCAGGAGGAAATTGAACTGATCCAATGACAGCTAATTAATTCTCTGTTCCAGTCTGTAATAGAAGCATTAGCGGGTTTGAACATTAAAAAAATGCAATAGATTGGAATTAAAAAAAAACAGAACTTGTATAATGACCCAAGATGAAAATCTTGTTCATCTGGAAATGGAATGAAACAAACAAGGGGGAAAAAAAGTGTTTCATAATTGTTTTGTAAAGCAAGAAATTAACATTTACACTAAAACACTGTTAAACATTTTTTTATATGTACACACACACACACACACACACACACACACACACACACACACACATATATATATATATACATACATAATTACATTTGTTGTATATGTATAAATCTATTTATGTAATTACATAGAAAAAAAATATTTAAGTAATCTTTAAAGTTTCCTTAAATGAAAGTTTCCTTTACAAACTGAAATGCAAATCAAAATATTAATGTATTTAAAAAACAACAACAATATGGTTTAAAACAATTAAAATGACACGAACCACAAAATCTAGCTCTGTTTACCAGCAAGTTTTAAACTCTAGATTTAAGTGCATGCCATGTGTTTGTGTATAAGCCGTGTGGGAGAATCTTAGCAGGATAAGTGTTTATGAGCTTCCATATGATGAGAGAGAGCTTCATTGTGATTACGGATGGCATAAATTTACTTCCTATCATAAGGAGAATAGGAGGGAGGAGATGCTTCTTAATTTCGTCTCAGGAATACACAGAGCTGTCCTTTAGAGCCTTTGAAACAGATTCGCCTGCATCAGGGCCCCTTGTTGTACGCAACAATCTCAGACTTAATTTAAAGATCAGTTCAGGGTCTAGAATGTGTGTGTATGGAACGTGCGTAATAGATAGAGCCGTCATCCCTCAGATGTTTGGAGGTAATCTTCAGCGAGGCTTGGTCTAGCAGGCCTCTACCCTAAAGGGATTGATGCAATGTCAGCACCTTTGGCTCAGGGGTCACCTTCTCCTCTAGCCTCCTTACTCTGACAAAAGCGCATTTCTCTCGTACTCTGTCTCCCCCCAATTCGCTCCTCTCTCCGCTTTTTATTCCTCTCTATTGAATTCATCGGCTGTGGAGGCAGCAGGCACCTTCATTTGAGATGTGAATGAAACATTTTCATTAAAAGAGGCTGAAGAAATCCGAGCCCGGAGACAAGGCCAATGCCCGAACCAAGACAATGACGATTCCCAAGATTATTTCTCTCTCGCTCTCTCCCATCTCTCGTGCTTCTCAATTTTGCCTGCCATCACTCCGTCTGCCGAGTGGCAGGCTGATTGAAATCAGCACCGTGTCACGGCCGTCATATCTCGTGCAGACATAAAACATGCAGGACCATAAATAAGCAACAGGCTACTGTCAGATCTTCCACCTCGGTGTCTGAACAGTGGGGTGAGAGACGGGAAGGTTAGGGCTCTGGGGGGTTTACAGAAATGCCTAACCACCGAAGAGCATTGCACAGACTTCCCAGAGACCGGGAGAAGACAAGATAATGTCTATCGGGTTATCGCCCTGCTCAAGTCGCTCCTCGGACAGCAAGGCCACTGGGACAGGTTGTCAGGGATTTTGCGTCCTTGTTCTCTTTCTCGCACTCGTTGTGTGGCATTTGAGCTTCGTCCAGACAATAAGAAAAATATTAAAACACATAGTGCAAGATGTTGATCTCTTTAACAGATAACCACTGTCAAATACTGGAAATTTTGAGCTAATTAGCGCGACAAAAAAAAAAATCCATATTGAAATTAATCTCTGGAGCGAAATGTCGCCACACACACATACTCAAAAAAGCGTTCTCTTCAGCCAATGAATGCTCTTCACTTGTTAATGTAATAGATATACCACTGCTTTGAAGGGTGTGAAAGAATAAAATTACTCGCCCACGCAATCTCTAACAAATTCTACCTCGCACCCGTACTCGCAGGCACAAGAAAGCAGTAAGCGGGATTTTCTCACTTCAGCAATGTGATATAATTGCTGAGCAAAACATCCAGTTCACTCAGGTAGCTAATGGTCAAGAGACGGCAGCGATAACGCGATGAAGTGCAAAGTCATAATCATATCCACTGCCTGTCTCAGACGCTGGCTTTAAGACACTAATAGGACTCAAGAGGGACTGAACGTTCCCTCACAACCTGACTCAAACCTGTTAGCACAGTTAATGAGCAAAGTTAGCAAAGCTCGGACAGGGGGCCGAGTCGCACTTCCTCCAGCCTAATAAAGCGCTTCCTCTTTAGCGTGACTGACAGGAAAAGTAATCAGTTGGGGCAGAACATTTTTCTACAATGTCTAACAGTGACAGCACTGGGCTTAATGCAATTTAAGAACGATTACAGACAAATTGCGACGGCACACAGAGATTTGGGCATTTAACATAGCTTAGCCACAGATGGCGGAAAGTTTCCTCTGCGGCAGCCCATTGTTTACTTGCGGCTGTGAGAGTAAACTTTTCTTTGTGGATGTGAGCCCATCTGCCTGTCACGGAGGACTCGCGTAAGGAGTGCTTCTCGCTGCACTCCCTCTCCCTTCCTTTTTGCTCACAGGCCCGTTCTCCTCCATCTGCTTGCTGTCCATTGATCTGCCTACTCAGGCATCAGTCTGTTTAACATCTGCTACAAGTAGCTCAAGCTCAGGTAACTAGCTCTCCGCTCGGCACCGCTTATTGATCTGTGTGTCCACCTGCGTTAACATCTGTTCCTCCATGTCTTTTGTCAAACAAACATCCACTTTTTACTTTCTCCCCCTCCGTGCTGACAACTCTTCTGCCACCTCGCCGAAGTTTCGCTTCTCAGATTGCGCGAGACAATGGATTGAGAAGGTCAAGCACCTGCTTGAACGAGAAGAAGCGCTGTTTTTTTATTTTAAAAAGCAGTGGATTTGGGTGAAGTGCTAGATGGCTTTGTTTGGGAAGGAAAAGTAACTGTTGCTGCTTCAAAGGCTGCTAGCATGGTTGAATATTTATTAGCTGAGCTAAATTATTAAAGATCAGCATGGTTTGTTAATTTATTAGTCAAATTAACGTATTCAAAAATAACCTCTTGACTATAAATGTGTACGTTCTGAAATGAAGCCCCTCGAGGTGAAAATAAATTTGAATACGTGTGCGTAAAAGCGCGCGAAAAGTCGACGAAGCCGTTTTTCGAGTTTGTTTTTATTTAGAGATCAAAGACATCGTGCATTTTCACTCACTGCTGAATTAATATCAGTGTCATGTAAATTCTGGGATTTCTGTTGCGGCGTAGCATTACAATATCAAGCATAATCTGCCAGTCATCTGCAGTTTTCAATGAAAAGATCCTCTCAGCGTAGCGCAGGTGTGTGTGTTGTTTGCATGTAAAGTGATTTTGTGTGTGTGTGAGGGAGTAAGCCGGGCGTGCAAGCAGAGCATCTTAAAATCTATTTAGAAATTTACCTTGGCAGGCGTACACTGCCAATAGGAAACACTGTTGCAATTTTAATTTGCTCTTTTGTAATGACGGGGCGTAGGTTAGTTAATTTCAATTTCTGATTTCAAAAGCTATCAAATAGCGCTCAGATGAGAAATCAATTTTCTCAGCTGCTCAGGCTTTGTGGCAAAAAAGCCTCCTGCCATTGGAGGACAGACTATCACATGACCCAGCCAGGGATTAGTTCAGTAGGCCCATGTTGCAGCCACCTCAATTACAGCCTGCCTCTTGTAATTTACCTTTATAACATCTAATTCCCAGACAGAACTCATATTTAATTCATGAAAGCCTCCGCAAGAGTAATTGTAAAATAAATTGCCATAGAAAATATCAATTTGTGACTACAGTTTTTATTAGGTATGCTAGCAGCATTCAGCACTATGTCGTACCCCTTCATTTTGCAGTAAACAAAGAGAGGAGAAAATGCAACCCTTGTGCCAGTACCAGGCAAAAATTGTTTTTTTGTTGAGCAGAAAATGATTTCAAACAATGTACTTGAGTCACAATCATGCTCTCGTTCTACTTGTTTGAGAGCGGATTGGTCATTTGGGCTGTGCGAGAACTGATTTATTGTCACATAAATTGCAGCGTTCTTGATGGATCGATGATAAGATGTTAATGCAATGACAATGATGACATTTTGTTCACAGTGCAACCAGAATAACTACTCGTTCTCATTTTTTTTTTCTTTTATCAATGGCAGAATGAATACAAAGTAGCTGGTTATATAAATTACCATGGCCGAAGCCGTTAGCAGTAATTAAGTAAATGGTTTATTCCATGCTCACATAAAGTATTGCTGGACATATGTTATTTGTGCCTGAATGGTTTTATTACATGCTACTGTAAAAGAGAGTACAAAAAAGTTCAGTCATTAAGAGAAGCGCTCAAATTACAGCACGTTTTATTATTGTAAAAAGAAAAAAGAAAGTATCTTTACATAAAGAGCTTGTTAAATTCATTCTATGTGGCAGATGTCTTTATGCATGTGCATTATCAAACCTCAACTATCCTTAGGTTTTATCAGCTTGCCTCCCCCATGTATAATTATTTGACTGTAAGGTTACTCCATATTGTTACCATGACAACTGTTTGGGCGAGGCCTCTTCCTCTTTCAACCTCAGCTGTCATCTCTTTACCTAAAAGCTTTGTAATTGCTCTCATTTGCATACTGCAATTAAGTGTGTTAGCTCACAGCAACACAAATCAACCTCTCCTCTCAGATGTGTGGATAGTATAATTATATTATCATAGGACATCAAAAAACACATAATGTGAAGATTCCCGGCCATTCATTGCTTCATTCCTTCATTCATTCATGCCTTCATTTGTCCGGTCATCATTTATCCAATCACTTTTACAGTTCTCTTTCTGTATGTCCATCATGCTAAATAATGTCAAGTCTAAACAAGCAATGCAGTAGCGGATAATTGTACAACTTAAATGTCAAATGTTCTATGTCATTTAAATAATTTTATAATGGTATTATTTAAAAATATTTGTAATATTGATATTTTTTCCACTAGTTATCATATTTATTATGATATATGTTTATTTTTTCTATAAATTTAATATACATTACATACATCAGTAAGTATACATACACATCTTTGACCCATCAAGCATGTTGTGGTGGTTGTTGTGATTGTAAGGCAGCAATACACACAAAAAAAACCCCCTAAACCAAAAAAACAAAAAATCCTCACAAAAAACCCCTACAACACCACCATCAGTTATAATATGTGGTCATTATGAAGGTTCTCTGCAATTAATATGATTTTTTTGTGTGTTTTTTTTTTCCACTGATTTCATGTATATGGCAGCATATTATAGACAGAAGTTACACATAGTAATTTATTCTCTATACAGATTACAGCCACCACTGAGTTAAAAAAAAAAGAAAAGAAAATGCAGAGGATGGTTCTTTCCCCAAGTGTTGCAGTTTTGATCTTGATTTCATATAATTATGAAGCTTCAAATAAAACACAAAGAGCTAAATTAATTCTTAAGCACATACAATGTCTTAAATAGCATGATATTCTTTTTTAATTACAATTGGAAAATGAAGGAATTTACATTTACAATCTATCTCATTAAACTTACATTTGATATTTTATTTTTTGTTCTGAAATATAAAATATATTATGATGTGCTATTATTTCATTTTTCGTTCCTGTCAAATTTAAACGCTTAAGATAAAATGAGAAATACAGTGTTTAAATTATTGTGAATGAATTGCATTAAAAAGAGAACAGGGAGAAGAAAAAAATTAAATCAACGCAGGAAACATGCCATAGCTTGATATCCATTTATAATTGTCCCCAGTGCTATTGAGGTAAATAACTCCAGGCAATTGCTGATATGTGTTATTATTTTTTAATAATAGTGCAAAAAACCCACAATGCCAGTCAGAGGTGAGGTGAGCTGGAATCCCCGGGTGCCTGCCTCATTTGCAGTATGCAGCACGGCTGCCGAGGGAAGAGGTCACCAGAGCAGCTCTGGAACTCAGACTGCAGGATTCATTTGCCTTTTGTTCAGGTCTCAGTGGTTGATTAAAACGGTACTGTATTTTCTCTTTATATACTTGACAGAGACAGAGTGAATGATATGAGTCATAATGTCTCAGGGAAAAAAGAGCTTTCCTTTTTAGAAGATGTCCTGTAGATGTTATCTTTGTGATCATGTGGGGGCTTCTTGCTGTCATTCTTTCTGTCTCCGTATCTCCCTCCCTCTCTTTCTCAACAACTCACTTTTTTGTCTTACATTTTTCAAAGCAGCCGAAGTGCATTGGCATGTTAATTTCTGATTAATGCGACATTTATTGGAACAGAATTTGGAAACAGATCTAAGTGAGGGTATCTTGTAAATCGAGGCGAATAGACTGTTGGTATTAAAGCTAAAATTCATCTTAAAAAAAAAAAAAAAAAAAAAATTACAATAGCACAATTATGTATTCTACAAAAAAAATGAAGAATTGAATTAGTATCTGATTTACACACAGTACTTTAATTAATGGTATAAAAAATGCACTACGTGATATATTTGTGAAAACATGATGCATAAAACATAAACCACTAGTTTAACATCAAACACAGGAAAGTGCTATACAAATCTACACACACAAATTACAGAAAATAATATATGTGCTGTTTGCCTCTTCTGGAAAGCTTCATTTGTTTGTCAAAAGCATCTGTTTGTGAAAATGCACAGCACATTAATTCGGCGTCTGATATTTCTTTAAACAAGCGATGCTATATGCGTTACAGCATGTGTTGCTAATAAAATGTGTGCTAATCGAGCTGTAAAGAGACCTAAAGCTCCTTGTGTGCCAGTGTGACACAGAGAGAGATGTGTTAGCCCGGTCAGATAGGAGGTTGTTTGCCTAGGAGTCTCAGCAGAGCCCTGGAAACCAGCTCCCACGGTGTGGAGAGACAATGCAGTTTGAAGCGGTGATTAAATGGGAAGGTTACAGGTCCTGGGCCAACCACATTGTTTTTCTTTGCCGTAGACCCAGCGGGATTCTAATGAAGAGCTCTTGAACTGTCAGTCAGGCGAGCTGTGACAGTGTTTCAGGCGGGACGGTCCTCTTCGGGCCTTTTTAGAGAACACACACACCTATGAGTAAGGGCAACGCACACAGACTCGCATATCTTCATCTATGTATGCACACGCACACACACACTTGCAAAACACACAGGCTTCTATTCAGCGATGTTTCTCCTCAAAATGAAGATGTCACTCATGTGACCTCACACAAATCAGCAGCTGTTCATTTCTGGCCTTGTCTGACTGGAATGAGACGAGGCCACATAACGGCAACACAGAAAAGAAGAAGAAGAAAAAAAAAAGCAGCAGGAAGAAAAACATCTAATATTTGCAATATGTGTTTTGCCTTTCAAAACTGGTGCATCACAAAGGTCATATTTTTCTTCCGCAATTTTTGTTTTGTTCTTAGAGCTAACATATGGTACATCTAACCACACAACATAAAGCTCCATTAGAACAGAACAAAAGCAAAAAAAAAAAAAAAAAAGGTAATTCTACAAATGTTTATAAAATTGATAACTGTTAAAGTTAAAGTTGGCACATGAAACTAAAAGGGATAGTTCATTCAAAAAATTTTATTTTTTTTAATTATTTACTTATGCCTTTCCAAACCTGTATGACTTTTATTCTTCTATGAAAGTATGATATTATCCCCATATTCATTATCCCCATCTGACTTTCAGTGCTTGCGAAACAAAAAAACACACATTTCAAATCACAAAACAAAGTACAAAAAAAAAAAATTCAAACAAAACAAAAAATCATACAGGTTTGGGAGAAAATTAACTACATTAGAGTAAATGATGACATAATTTTTGGTTGAAATATCCCTTTAAACACTGCCGAGTAAATGCCATCAGATGCCAAAGATTCTTCTGCTACACTTTCATATGCTCTTTTTCCCATTTAATATTTTTTCTGCAGATATCAGATGATGTGTAAAAGGGCTACGTGACAGCCACACCAAGATGTCCTTCATGCCTCTCTCTCAGGCTCCCCAGACAGGCTGGTCAAGCAGAAATGAGCCCCACATCAATTTCCATTTGTATTTATCCAGCCCATGACCCTGGTCTTTTCACAATGCTGCAGGAGCCACAAATTACACCCATCATAACTCGCAGTCCGACTGCCCGGCGCTCCCGCTATCAGAAAATTAACATGCTTATGTATCAGCCAGGGGTTCAGAGTGTCACGGCACAATTATACAGTCATGCTACCTGCCTGGCTGACTGACTAGGGCCTGGGGCTTGGCACATGACACACACACACACATTCCTCACTAGAGGAATCCTGGAGGGCTGTAGTGTCTATCACAGAGCTAGTTAAGATAACTTTGGTTCAGATGGCTGTGCAACACTATCAAACATCACAGGAAGCTGCAGAGTGCTTGCAGCAATGCTCATGTAACAGCAAACATTCACGCGTGCTTATCGCATTATTGCATTGGGAGGGGTTGTGGGCATCAAAGAGAGAAAGAGAGACAGGAAGAAAGAAAAGTGATACTAAACAATCAATCTGTGATAAATGACAGTTAAAAGATATGTTATACCGGCTTCAAATATCCACCAATAAAGCTGGATTGAGATGCAAAAACATTCAAATTCTGTGATCAGCAGAGCACCTCTCATAAGCTATCGGCTTGCTTTCCGGCCCCCCATCATCCCCCACCCGAAAGAGGAAAAAAAAAAACACAGAGAAAGCTTCCGTGCTTGGTACCCCGGTGTGCTCCGAATGTCATGCCATTAGAGGCTGTGAAATGAGGTGCCACTCATGAGTGATTATGCTGCTGGGAGAGGAGAACATATAGACCCTCACTGGAGCAACTACTGCCTAAGCCTCACATAAAGCCCCTCTGATAAAGGGACACACACTCGCTCGCACTCACACATCTTCATCTCATGCTGATAATGTAGCAGGAACGGTTTCTCTCTGAAAACTTCCTTCTAATCCCTTTCAGGGCAGCTTTAAGTTTAATGGAAAAGTTAAAGCGTGTGTGTATGTGCATACTGAGGAAAACTGAGGTGAGAGTGATAAAATGTATAGGGGAAAAAATGGCAGATGGATCTTATTGTTAAAGGAAATATGAGTGACCGCAGTGAAGAGATTTTGGGAAATTGTTTGAGGTCATGGTTTGTAAACGTTCAGAAATGTATGAGTTCTAAAGTACTAAATAAATAAAAGTGGTGCTAAAATAAAATACAATTTCTATAAGTCCAGTTTTCAAAGAAAAAAATTCTTAGGTTTGTAGTCTTTATTATTCAAATAACAATTGAAATTGTAATTAAAATTAAAAGAATCAATTTCTGAAAAGCTATTCATTTGAAAAATTAAATAGAATATCATATCTCAAACTTAAAAACAATATATCATTTAATATATTAGATTATAATGTAATAATAAAATAGTAGTTTTCTAAGTTTTATGTCTGCTTAAAAACGTAAATGAAACCTGGAAATCTGAAAAGAATAATGTTTTATTAAAACTAAATAATAATACTTATTATTGTTGTATACTAATAGTTATTATTGTAGTAATTATTGTTGTTATTACTATGTTATTATTCAAATAAGTTTTTTCTAACTGGACATCTATATTTTTATTATTATTACTATTTTTTTTCCATGTTTTATTTACCTTTTTAAGTTTCTTACAGTAATCAGCATAAACATGAAACATTTCATTTTATTTATTTATTTATTTTTTGTAAACAAATTGCTTTTTGGTCTGTCAGACTGAATTCACTGTTATGTTGGCAGACACCGTACCCTTAAGCACTGATGATAATAAAAAGCTGGAGTTTTTTCACAGATCTGTGGACTGAGAGGAGTGAGTTTATTTATGTTAATGTCTTTTCAGAAAAGATAAATAAGCCTGAGATGTAGAGAGACATGATTTGTGTTCATTTATACTTCTGTAAAAATGTCTGCTTCATATAGTATATATTGCTTATTCTATAATATGTGACATTTATTTTTAAACTTGTCACTTGAAAAGAAAATATGATAATGAGAATCTAGAATCTAAAATCACATTTCAAGGAAAATTCCATTAACACGTATATAGTTCTGAACTGAATAGCTGATTTGAACAGATCACCTGCTTTGTAAAATTTTGCCTGGCTAGTTAAACAAAAAAGTTAAACAGCCTCACTGCAGTCAAAATGTCATCAAGCCATGCTGTTTAGCGGGTTGTGATGAAAAGAGCGTCTCTGTGCTCATCTCATTCTGGTCTTATCTTTCACTCACCACTCGCACTGGAAACACGGAGTCTGCTGCCCGGCACAAACGGAGCGTTTTGTCTCCTTTTATCCCCGCAGAGGGAATACGCACAACCCTCACGCTCTATTGGGTATTGCAGTGTTGTGCAAAACATTGTAATGTTTCAGCACAATAACATATTGCAAGCTGCCATTGTCCATACAATCTGCGAGATCCGCTTGCCCGCATTGTGCTTATTACTCGAATCGTGAGGTATGAACTTGGCATGACTTACAACGTAATTTGCAGTCTACGCCGTAGCATGCACATCTCCTCACTCCCCTCTGCTCTGGCTCCCCTGACAGAGTCAATAGGGGGCATCCCTCATCTGTCCAAAAGACAAACAGTAGAATACTAATTAGATCTATATTTGTCACCACTGCTAGCACTTGCCCACACACTCACAGAGCTTTCTTTGTCCTCTGAGGTTGTAACTAGTCGTGGTTTGGTCTGCTCACCCAAATCGCAAACCCCCTTGAAGACCAAACGCCCTTTACGTCGACTTGTGTGTGTGCGGGTACATTCTCCACAAGCTCCAGAGAGAAGGAGCAGACCCTCTGCTGACTGCCTAACCCAGAGGGGAGGCAGCGGCGCTTGCTGAGTGGAGCTCTGCTCAATCTGGGGGCCAGATGGCTGCAGGCTTTGGGCAGGTAGTGGAGGCAGTGAGTCTGTGAGTCGAGTAGTCAGGCAGAGCAGATTCCCCCAGCTCATCTTAATACCATCTTGTGCCACGGCCACGGGCAAAGGCCACAGACAGGCCAGCGGCCCCCTAACTGAGTCTCCAATCACTATGTTTGTCTCTCAGTGTAAGTCCGGCCCACTGTGTCTGGTACTTTTTCTTCTTTTTCCCACTCCTGGAAAAAATAAAAAATAAAACTCATTAACACCTGTTCGTCTATATTCAGCCAAATAGTTTATATCTGCATTAAAATCTACTGTAAAATGTAAAAATGTAATGTTTAGTTCAGAATGTTATTGGGTTTCCTTGTAATTAACTGTGAAATTTACTAGCAATGTTTGAGTGAAAATGGTTTATACACTACAGTTTTTTTTTTCAGTATGACCACATTATTCACAAAAATATAAAATGAACGAATTAATGAACGAACGAATGACCGAACGAATGAATGAATTAATTAATGAATGAATTAATGAATGAATGAAATGCTGAACCATGGAAAATAGCTGATATTCAATACAGGGCAACAGATTATGATAACTTGTATTAATTACATTAATAATCACTAAAACATTTTATCTTTAGTTATTTAGTTAACATGCATTCACACAGTCAGAAAGGTTATTAAATATGTATATAAGAAATACATAAATATATTTATTCAGAAATATAATTAAAATAATTATATCACTGATCTAAGTCTAAAATAATTTATTATGTTTGTTAATAAGTTAGAAATGATTAATGACTGATATGTTATATTATATTATATTATATTATATTATATTATATTATATTATATTATATTATATTATATTATATTATATTATATTATATCAGAGTTCGTATATATCACGTTTCACTAAATTTACGTTTTTACTAATAAAATATTTTTTAATCAACTGTCTTAAACATAAATAAAAGTAAATCAAATAAACCAATAAACTAAATGAAAACCACTTTTTTTCCCTCTTATATCCAAAAGAAATGTAAAAATACAAAATGAAATACAAATAAGTGTTAGAGTATAAGCAAAACAACTGAAAGCTAAACTTAGCTGAATGATGTAAAAGCAAATGTGGTACAAGCATTATTCCTCCCAAAGGCACGATTTACATGAAAGCAAATGGATGTGTCATGGGTCCTAATAGAATATTTTGCCTTTGGCTGGGCTTGTGTATCCAAGTGCATGTGCATGTTTATATGCGGGTGCTTCCCTGTACCACCTGGGCTTTAATCGGTATGACTGGCAGGGAGACTCCGGCAGGATGTGCTCAGCGAGGTGAGACTGGCGCCACCCTTCCACGCGCTCCACGCTCTCTTGCCTCCTTCTCCCTGCTCTCCCTTCTTGTAATATATAAAGAGTGGCAGCAGGCAGAGTGACAGACTGCCCCCAGAGATGACACCTGTCACAGAGGGGAGCGCTGCTAATCTACAAGCCTCATTTTGTTTGAACTCTCTGTCACCTCACTGTCAAATCCTCATCTTCTCAGTCACTGCCAGCGTCCCTCCCCTCGGCCTTTCTCTATTGCTCCAGCAACCATCCCTCCCCCACAGACGACACCCCCAAGCTTCATCGCCCATGCTACCGGCACTCTGACCAACATCGCCCTGTGTAGTCACAGCCGCCCGCCCGCCCGTCCGCCACACACACACACCAATCAATCCTCCCCAAATCATAAATGCACACACACTTGTGTATTACATGCATCAGGATTTCTATTTTAGTTGACGTTTTTCTGTACACGCCTGGTTCCGTGTTGATGGGGTCAGGATTGTCTTGTCATTCACAATAAGCAAGCATCAATGCACAGAATACTAATTTACCAGACATATTCATTCTAAATACCAACAGATTTACTACTAGTACTTTTCTATCCTAAAACTGATCATTTTCAGCATGATCTAAACATATTAATGATTAGAAACCAGAACTAGCAACAATCATCCCAATGCACTCGCATTAAAAAAGCTGAAGTGCTGTGCATACTGCAAGATAAAGCCCATTCATGGCGGCAAAGCTAGTGTGCAATCACGTTAAAGAGTGTGAATGACCATGCTCTGAGGCCGAAGTCTCAGTGGAACAACCCTCTCCACCCCCTGCTCAAATATCTGTTTTGTCCCTTTTGCGTCCAGCCTGTATTATAATTATAATGTAATTCATTATGTCTCCGCAGCACATGGCACAAAGGGGGGAGTGCTCCCCCAAAGTCCCTCCTTGCTGTTCAGGCTGACCCAACACGTCCTACCTCACCCTACAGCTCCTACTTCCCAGGCATAAATGCAGCCTCACACCCCCAACTGAATCATGGGTCCCTCCTTGTGTTGATTAAGATATCAACACCCTGGGTGACAGCTGTGTGCAGACCCATCTCACAAGGCACACTTTGAGGTTCAGACCAACGGTAGGTGCACTGTCAAACCAACTGCAAACCACTGGAGAACAAATAGGAATAATCAAATAAAGAATAATAATAATAAAAAAAAAAACATTTCGGAAAGGTGCTACTATTGGAATTAATGCAAAGTAAAATGACAAAATGTGAATGGATTCTGTATTGGCAGGATTTAATCATTGCCATCGTTGTATGTTGCACACACACACACACACACACGAAAAAGAAAAAAAAAAAAAACATATCATACTAAGGTCCAGTTTGGGCTCCAGTCAACGTATTCAAAAGCCCTCCATTAAGAAGAATTATCTTTTCGAGACACATTATTGTGTCCCAAAATTACTTTCTTTTGGAATGTGTTGGGCTTAATTAAATCCTTTTGCTGAACAGGATGCTGCATTTTCGACAATGGTGAGGCCGTTCCCCATTGAACATAATGGTTCTGAGGTTAAATTGAAGGTTGTGTGAATTCTGAAGAGAATGGCTTTTGCTGTACAAGGGAGGCTGCATTCATATTCAAATAGTTGAAGATGGACATGTACCCGGACTAAAGTACATGTATGTTGTGACATTAAAAATATCATAATTTTACAAATGAAATAATACAACTGCAGTGCAGTCACTGAATGAAGGACGCTGCATTTATTTTAGTTATTTATTTACTTACTATTTATATGATAAAAAATTACTTGCACATATAATGTTCAGGCGAGCAACAAATCAAGTCTTTTCAAAACATAATCAGACTTGGGCATCTCTCACACATGCAAAAAAACGAAATAAGCCATTATATAGGAGCACAACCTGCCATAGCACTATTAAAGCTGAAATCAGTATGGGGCGTATAACACGTAACAACATGCCTTAGCAGCATAATAAATCTGTTTAAGATGGGAGCAGTGACTTATGGGAGAGTCGGAGACCAGGCATGCTCTCTCCTGCAATGGGACGCCCAACATCAATCCACCATTGCACCTTCCCAATTAACACCTCGCCTGGCAATCGCTGGTAGGGCATGAGGCTGACTCCCCTGGCACCCGCTACCTGTCTCGGCTCCTCTCAACACGTGCCCACCTTCAATATGGAATTAACAGTGCAACTCACCCCTCTCGGACCCAGCGTGCCTCAGATTAAGCCTGTGCGGGTCTGAGATATGCCAGCCCTTCTGAATGAAGGTTCCTGGGGGTTGAGATTCCGAGTGCAGCAGGGGCCAGTGCCAGCTATTGTGCTGCCATTCTTTTAATAATAATTAAACTCCTGTATGAATAAGTTCTTAACTGGAACCCCCATCCTAATTCCACTTCCAATGAACACCTGATAAGAGAATCATTTTTATGGCCACCTGGGTCCTCGAGCATATCACACTTGATAAGACCTTAATAAATCTAATAAATTGTTGGGGCTTAGCAAGGGGCCTTTGTGTGACAGAGGAAGTGCTTTTGCTTCTCTCTTCAATTGAAAATGGTGCATTTCCATAAACACAAAGATGGGGCATTTTATCAACAAGGATCCAGTAGAAATCTTATAATGGCATCCATATTTGTATTAAAAGCTTTTAAGATGTTATTAATTATTACAAACAGGTCATTGTGTTAATATCACTGGCAAATAGATTTACCTTTACTTTTTTTTTTTTTTTTGTAGATATTCCCTTTATCAGGCGAATAAGATTTAGGTGAGAATTCATAGCACCTTACAGAATATATCTATAAACTGTAATTATTAATTATGTTCCATAAAGTTTAAAGAAAGAAATTAGAACTATTTATTAAACATATATTTTTATCAATATTGTGTCATTTGCTAAGCGTTAAATAAAATATGTCTGTCCATCAAAAATGTGACATGTCTAAGAATAAAAGAGATCCTTTCAGTTATTTCCTGCTTTATGGTTTTGCCATATATTTTATATGGTTTTGACAATATACTTTAATAATTTAATATTGAAAAAACTGATTCATTGTTTATTTAAAAAGAAATAATAATAAGATAATTACAAATTACTTAAAAAAATTTATAATAAATTAAGCAATAACATACCACCAACACCATAGATTCTTCCATTTATTTTTTAATTTAAGGCCCACAAAAATGTACAAATTTATTTTATTTTAGAAATGATAAAAGTGGCATACAGTTATTTTTTTCTGAATTGCATTTTAATGTAAATTTAAATAATTGAATAGGTCTAGACAAATAATAATAATAATAATAATAATAATAATAATAATAATAATAATAATAATAATAATAATAGCATAACATGACCCAAATATCAATTGCTTTTTGATATCACCATAATTCTTGTAAATTGAATCAAATGTTGAAAGATGCTCACTGCTCCAGTGCTCCCTGTAACCTTTATGAGTTCACTGTATGACACCTATTAAGCATCTCAGTGATCATTTGACACCACAAATCCTCAAGTATTTAATAAATCACAACTTCAAACACTTTAATTAATTCATTAAAAATTAATTCACTTACTTGTTGTATACTTGTATTAAAACATGTAATTATTTTTCTATTTTCCCCATGCTCATAAAATGGAGACTCTTTCCTGATATAGTGTTTAATAAAATCACACTTATTCAAATGGAATTTTTTTTATCGAATGTTTAACTGCAAAACCTGCACATATTGTGGATGCTATTATGATTGTATTATCTTTTACTTTGGGTTTGACATCATTAATCCATCTACTTTTCAGAGATATTATGAAGTGAGGATCTGACATATGCGGCTCCCTGCTGGAAGACACCATCACCAAATTCAATTTCTAACCACACTAAATAGGCAGGTGAACAGCGGTCAATTGCAATCTGTGATCATCTGCATTCATAATTCATTTCAGCCACGTTATAACAGTTTTTCAATTCAGTGCTTTTATGAGTTGCAGCATGCAATTAGACAAAGCAACTGATATAAACTCAATCACTGCAGCTTGATGACTGATGACTTCAATTAGATTAATATCTGCGCGTCAGTCATACAAGTTGCATCGGCTTACTATTTGTAAACTTCAATTATCTGATCAGCTAGTATCAAACAAATAACTGTAATATATGTTAAGAGAAATAAATAAACAGCAGTTTACAGTGACGAACTAGAAATAGTTGTGTATTTTAATTATACAGTAAAATAAATAAAGAGAAACAGAAATTACTTTCCAGCCGTCCTGGAAATAAACTCAAGATTAAATTGCTAATAAAATTATGTTAATGTATTAATTATACAGTCAAATGAATCAAGGAGAAATTAAATTATATCAACTTTTCCAGCCAACCTGGTGAGAGACCATTAGAAAACTGTAATGAAATATGTGAGTTTTATGAAAATAAAATAACAAACTGAATAAATCCAAAGAGAACAGCATGCAAAATCCTTTGACACGGTCCATAAGGCTCTTGAAGCACAGGTCATATGGCATGAGAACTAAGTGTCCCTTTACCCTTGTGGAGTAACAATAAAGTGTACAGTAGCCATGTTTCTGCTAGTTAAATCTGCTGCACCCACACTGCGCACTGTTCAGGCTTGATTGACAGGAACACATAGTGAGCTATTAGCTGATTATAAGTACAGGCTAATCCCACATTTGTCAGTTTCCAGCTGATGTCTGTTTATAGAACAATGAGGCCCAACTCTCCCCTTCTTTTCTAAAAACAAGTGGACTGCAATCTCACACACCTGTAACACGAGCGAACACAAGCCACACGCTGGTATACGCTCTCACACACCACACGACACACATATCGAATAAAGCCATCATGTACTTATTAGAGGATGGGTTTGGCACAGCGTGACAGCCTTTATACATGACTGTCTATTAAATACTCCCACAAATGGTACGGGCGATCTGTGAGGGCTGTGCTAAAGACCTCTCGTGCATCTCTGCTTATTAGTTATTAGTATGTTTTTGTTGTTCTATTCATACAAGACATTTTAAAAAAAAAAAAATATATATATATATATGTATATATATATATATATATATATATATATATATATATATATATATATATATATATATATATATATATATATATGAGGTAAAATGCCCTTGACCTAGCATTTGTGGGTTATAAGGAAATTTGTTTGGATATGTTCACTTCTTATTTATGAATATGACAAACATGATAGATGACCCTGTCATTCTATGTTGACACTTTGTTTATTCTTGTGCGTGTTCATTCTTCGATACTGAGATGAGCACTGGCCTTGGATGCTTCACCTCTGTATATTATTTTTGAAGACAAATTGCAAGGAAGGAAATTATGGTGTTGCTTTCTTTTGTGAGGAGGTGCTTTTTGCGCGAAACCACAAAGCGTTCTGATTCTTGCCCTAATTCTGTATCTTTGATTCTCAACCTCTAAGTTATAAATGATGTATTAAAGGATTTACAATGTGCATTAGGAGGCCCATCACTGAACTGCCAGAAATATCGAGACCAAACAAATAAAATAAAAAATTCTGATCTACTTTGTAGTTAAAGTTCTAATATATTCCAACATATAATAAGGTTTAAGTTTACTTAAGATTATTTGCTGTCGTTTTTGTTTTTTTTTCTCTCCTTTCTTTCTTTTTCAGTCTATGATGGCTTATTATTTTTGCAGAGAGGTGTTTCAGGCCTACTGGGACCACTTAAAAGTTTATGCAGAGCACCGGCCAAGTAACACAGAAAAAGCCTTGAAGTATACACACATAGCGCCTTTTCTCTGAGCCTCTCAGGCCTGGCCAGGGGGAGTGTTGTTGGTTTATGAGATGGAAAATAGCCCAAGCTTCTGCAAAAGTGAAACAGGATTAAGGCCTTTGTGACACACACAATGGTTAGGGGAATTAGCAATAGTTGTAGGCACTTAGAGGGGCTCTCACACTGAAGCTTATCCCAGATTTTGCACAATAATCATTTGAATATCAACAGTGTTTTGCAACTACAGCGCTAATGTATAAACTTCTCTCTTTTGCGTTAGTCCAAATCCCCAGCTGATGAAGCCGTTGCAAACTCTGGGACAAGTACTTAAAACATCTGAAAAATCAATGTTTTAGTAACTTTATTTTATTTTATGCACATTTGAAAGCAAAAAGGAGTTGTTGCATGTATGTTTGTTTTATTTTACAGCTCACAATTTATATCTTTCTCCTTTTCATGTTTTGTATTTTTTAATGTATACATTTAAAACTAATTATAAACTTTCTGCAGGTTCTCCGTACTGTTCCAAAGATTTTTTTTTTTTTCTTGTTGGCTTATAGATAATAAATCATTAGGTTGGTGTGTGGAAAGTAGCAGTGGGACATAGTGTGGAGTCTGTTGTTGGCATCTGCTTATCTGCCTCATTAGACTGTCTTTTACGGGGGCTGGGAGGGAGGCAGCCACTGCTGTTAGCAGGGAGCTCACAGAGGGGAGTAATCCTGCACTGCTACCTCACTACAATCACACTGCCATGCCTGGAGGAGTGTGATGGTTTCAGTTTTTTTTTTTTCTGAGAAAGAGAGAGAGAAGTTGGAGAGACAGATAGAGAGTGAGAAAGGGAGAGCGAGGGAGAAAAAAAAAAGTATTGTCTATATCACAAAACATTGAGTGAGATCAGCGGACTTGTCAAGAGGCCTTGGCTTGAATATGAATGATGAGAGAAGAGCAGGGTGGTCTTGGTGGCTTGGGTGGAGGCGGGCGAGAGAATAAGCCCAACTGTCCCTGCCAGCCTCACAGCAGGCAAATCAAACACAGTTGAGACACCTCCGCTCAAACTCTCTGATGACAAAATAAGAGAGGAATGCAGCCGAATTTCACACAGACGGAGGGAAAGCCGGCATTCACAGCTATCCGTAGCATCCTCTGCGGTGATAATGGCAAGTCAGCGTTCGATATTTTATAAAAAGAAAAGGTTTACAACATGTTTTTTTTTGTCAGAAACTGTCAAGTGTTACTCAAACAGCCAGGAAAATTCTGTTGTTGTCTTTTTTCCCCCTCTCTCTCTCTGTCAAGCAAAACAGCTGGGTCAGCTACAAGTGAGATGTGACGTTTTTCGGCTCATTCTAAATGAAGACATTAAGACATGAAACACCCCTCACACCCCACTCGCACAACCCCCCCGGCCTTCCCCGATCCCCACAGACTTTTTCAATTCACTAGAGTGTCTGCATAGTTCCCTCATTCAACTGGATACAATGATCCGCGAGATGAATAAAGTTATCTCTGTGGTGAATGGGATGTTGCTGAAGGGAGGAGACAGGGAGGACCCAACGGGGGCCTGAAAGAAGCCCCGTTTGAGGGGCAGATCTGAGGGGTCGGGACCCAGCTGCCTGGCCGGGTGAAAGGGACACCAGCGGGCTGGACAGGCCCAAGGAAACAACAAAACAAATCCCCTTCCAATAAAGACATCCCACGCCGGACTCGCTCGGGTCCTGCTGCAAAAGTTGCTGATCACTCACATTTCACACATTGAAACTTTGCTCTTTAGGCTGAGTGCTATACATTTTAGTGGCAGTTAAAAATCACAGTCAGCTACTTTTTCCCTCCACTTTTCGAAGGGGGGAGGTACTGAAGCCAGACTAGTCCTAGTTAATTTGATGAAAACAACAGGGCTACAAAGGTAGGAGCTGTTTTGAATTCTCCATTTTTTTGGCATTTGGATAACTTTGGCTGACTCTCAGTTGTTGTCACCGTTCTGGCAATGTTTAATGCCTTTTGTACTCTGCTTAATGCTTTTTTGGGAGAAACCTAAATAAAAAAAAAAAAAAAAAAAAAAAAAAAAGTAAATCAAAAAAAAAAAAAAAAAAAAAAAAAAAAAAAAAAAAAAGATGATGTGATGGAAAATGCATTCTCGATAAACATCTTTTGCGATCCGCACTAGCTTTGATGCCAAGAGTTGTGTTAAAGTTGTTTATTTGCATTCGAAAAATTCCTAGACCTACACTATATGTCTCCTATTGGTTAAAAAGCGCATCAATTGAATGGGTCACGTCTTTTCTGGGGTTACACCGTTTCCTTGATGGCACTGAATTGCTCTAAGTTGGAATTTGCAGGGGGTAAGTAGGATGATAATCAGGCCATATTATAAGGAATTGATGGTTCATTTTCCCTGTCAGCAGTAGCACTGCCTCGCCCAAAGATGTGCCGACCTGTGCAGATGGGGTTCAAAGCCAATTTCCATGTTAAAAACTCCACACGTTCCAAAAATCCCCTCTGAGTGAGGGCTTGCTGATAGGAGCATGTGACCGCGCTATCTGTTCTAGCGTGCATCTGTGTCAGCCACTAGTCAGAAACCCGCCACCCCGAAGTCTGTGAGTTTGCATGATAAGACGTGGTAATAGTACAGATATTTTATGCATACGTCGCAACATTGTAAATTAGCAGGTAATATATTTTTTTTTTGCATTGGCGTTGGACTGTCAGATCACAAAGACTGGCTTTGTGTGCGTCTTTTGAGTAATAGACTAGGGCTGTCTCAGCTATTGCTTCAAGATTTTTCTTATTACATCTCATTTATTTCTTTTCTGTTTTAACTGCCCACATCAAATGTGAGCCAGGAGTCCTCTCTCAGTGATCCGGCTGCCAGAAAATCAGCTTCTTCTCATTCATCATCTACAACATTAAAACCCAATTGCCTTCAGGCTGCTGTGCTTCTGTATGTGTGCAGTTTAGATGCAGAATAAAACCTGAGGAAAGAGAATAAAGGCTGCGTGTAGACAGCACAAATTGTTTGATGAGTTATGAGATGAACTCATATGAAATGCAGAAAGAAATGATAGTGCCAAGTAGCATTGCCCGTATCCCGAGGACAGGACAATCTTGCTTTTTATCCTCGAGTCTGCCAGATCATTTGTTTTCATCTGATTGAGGGAGAGTATTTTAAAAGCTAAGCTCTGTATGTAATTATCCGAAACCCAGATTCCACTAATTTCCACATTGTGTTAGGACTCCTATCTTAATTGCAATCACACATTCCTGTAGGAAAAAAAAAAAAGAACCAGACACTTTTTTTTAATAGACTTTGTCAAGATTATTAATATCAGAGAAAGTGGCATAATGGTGTCAGAGCAAAGGAAAAGTGAGGCTCCTGTCTAGCTGCTCGAGTTTTACAAGAGATATTCGGTGAAGATAACATTATACAAAAACAGACAAAAGTTTGTCAATGTACACGGCAATGCTTCGCCATTCTCACCGGACACACTGCAGGTAATGAGATAGAGGAGTGATGACTTATTAAACAGAGCAAACCTGCTGCTTGGCTTTTTCTCATTACCTTTTCACTCATTTTTTGTCCTCTTCTCATCATCAACCCTTGGAGCCAATGAGACTGGTGACAAAGCCCCCGCCACGCAATTCTCTTTCCTAGCCGGCTTTCATCAGGCGATTTGGTGGCGAAATATGAAGCCGATTTTATCTCGCTTTATAAATTCACAAAAGGCCCCTAGAGTGCCCCCATAGAAGACATACCTCATCCCAACCATGTGCCATCACTATCGCTGATCCCCTGCAATTGATAACGCCACCTCTCCTATTTAATGATTTGACAGGCATCAGACGCCAGTCCAGCAGCCACGCTGGGTTTTTTTTAATATACTTTTCTTCATGTCATTGCCTGTTTACACAGAGTGGGTCAGAAGAAAGAAGGTATCTGCTCTATCTCCCCCTCTGAATGTGAGATTTATATTAAAACTGGGTTTCTGTGCACCCACTCTGATGCCAGTGTGATGCTATTCTTACTTCTAAAGAAGAGATTTTCCCCAAAACTCTAGGAAAAGACCTCTGCTAAACACTTCTACAAATTATTTAAGATTAAAAACAAATTTAACTACTGCAAAAACATAAATATAAAAATGAAATAATAACAATAAACAAAAAATATATACATTTTTGGATAAAAAAAAAATCACAGTCATTAAAAATTTCATTTCAACTTTGACTAAACAAGAAAAAAAAGGTGAAACAATGTTAAAATTAGTATGTTTAAAATGTGTGCTTAATAGAACAAATATGAAATCTATTTTTTTTCTGCATAACACTGTACTATATCTACCTCCATTTATATAAAAACAACATCTACATGTTAAAAGCTTATAATAAAAAGAATATTACAGAGATTAACCTGGAAGATAATGAAGTAAAAGATTATGTTTAGTTATACTAATAATATATATATATATATATATATATATATATATATATATATATATATAATTATGCAGCATGTTTTAAAATGCTAATTCTTTTTTATACATTTAATTTAAGGCATGATGTTGAAATCTCCCGTTAAAGTTTAACATTCTGACTTTGCACTTTAATTATTCACTATTCCTGTCCCAGATTAATCAGTCCAAATATCAATCATCTGTACAACTATTTTATAATATCATGAATATTTACAAAAATGTACGTGTGGGCGGTGTAATTTCTTTTCATTATAACGACATATCAGGTGGATAGGTATTTCCAGTCTTCTGTATTACATTATTTGATCTACTTTTTCCCTTTAAACTTCCTCAACACTAAAAGATTTGAATTTACTTTTGATGTCAAAATCTCAGAATTTGAAAAGCTGTCATGACAACTAAGCAGGTGGCACAATAATCTAAAATAAACCATGACAACCTGTTATCACAGTAAGAGTTGGCTCTGACAACAATCATCTCTGTTTATCAATAATGTAAAGGCTTACAAAATTTATATGCAGCAACGATTTGAAATTCATTTCATTTTGGACACTTAGGTAATGAGAATTTTTAACATCAGCACAACAAAGTCTCCAGGATACTAATAAATCATTCATCTCTTAATCAGTGATGTATTATTTATTGGTATTCAATTTTTCATGTTTTTGGCTCATTGATCCTGGGGAGGTAAAAATAAAGAAAGGAAAGTATGAACTGTGCTCAACTTTATTTTAGGTAATTCAGGTGAGACAGAAACTATTTCTTTTTGACAGAGCCTTTAAAATGGTTACTCCAATTTATTTATTTTAAGAGAATAATTGTTGTTGTTATTATTATTATTATTATTATTATTATTATTATTATTATTATTATATAAAAACAGGGGTTTAGTAGGAGGTGGATTATTGAGTTGTAGCATTGAACACATGGCTGTGCAAATTAACTTTTCCCCCCTGTGCTTTCTAGTAAAAGCCAGGCAGCCTCCCCCCGGGGAAGGAAGTCAGCAAGCTCCTTTGCAACATACTCTCTGGTTCACAGGGTTCCAGTTTGATCAGCCTTCCATGTAAGCACACTACTCTTGATACTCATTAGGTTTCCTTCATTAAAAAGTTTTGATGTTTTTCACAATTCCAGGCCTTTTATCAACACGTTACTTGTGAAAACGGTTAACTCCTTCACTGCTAAGAAAAGCCCTTTGAGTATATATATCTAACATCAGCAAAAATAAAAAAATAAAAAATAAATAAATAAAAAAGTAATAATCACTGTCATTATCACAAATCTGCTCTTGGTCTGTTGCTCCTAAATAACTAATTTAGCTGCAAAACAGCTTCATCTATTTTGCCTATTCATTATTCTTCCCTATCATATATCTAAATACAGATCTTCATTTTATAACTGACAGCTTATTACCTCTGAACACATGCTGATAAATTTAATTCCAATGAGTTAGCTTCAATTTTCCTATCCTATTACCACCTAATATTGCACCATGTGGGAGAACACTGAGCTGATGGAAAATCTCTGGAAGAAAAAGGCAACAAGGAGAGAAAAATAACAACATATTTTGATGTCTATTATTAAATGTATTTGTTATTTCGTTTGACAATTAAATTATTATTATTATTATTTGAATTAATAATTATTATTTATACATTTTTAAAAATGTAATAGTTAAAATGTTTTCTTTTATTATTATTTTGTTTTTCAATGTTCGATAAGCATTTTATTTCCCTGTTATAGCAGCTGAATCTCTCTTTCATAGACAGTGCAGCAATTGTCTTGCTGATTTAGATAGAATCAGAAGCATCTAGAAAAGACATTAAGAAAATAGAGACATTTGTGTATGTGTGTGTGTGTGTGTGTGTGTGTGTGTGTGTGTGTGTGTGTGTGTATATATATATATATATATATATATATATATATATATATATATATATATATATATATATATATATATATTAGATAATTTAAATTTTTATAATACTAATAATTTAAAAACCTGTCCAGCATTATTATTTTTCACACAAGCAGCCTCTAATGTGGTAGAAATTCCCTCATGAGTAGCCACCCTCTCTGCTTTGTGACAAAGGACACAAGAGAGGTTCTTCAAAGAAGCAAAAATGCAACTGAAACGCATGCCATCAGAAGAAAAAATATTATTGTGTTTAATGTTTTAAACATAATGGCACACAATGCACTGCAAAACTAATAAGCCTCCTTCAGCATATACCCCCCACGAAAGCTGCATTTAGAGCCCTGTTGGGTCTCTTATTTGCCAAAAATAAATAAAGGAGCTTCATACTCTTCTTTTTTTTGCTTTGATGTTGCCCTGAATAGCACTCAATTAACAATGTGGCTAATGAGCCCATTAAGGATGAAAGACTTCTCAACAGGTATGAGAGGAGGATGCTGTTCTTGGAGTCTCGGGGCTCAGTGCTCAGTGCAGCAGGAGTTGCACACTGCTCCTTTACAGAGGCTCTAGAAGCAAAGCCCTTGTGCTAATATCAAACAGAGAGAGGAATTACAGGCGTCTTTTCTCAGCACACTTCAACGGCAGAGTAAAATAATCTTATATCCAGGCAAATATAAGTCGAAGCCGCGGGATTTATACATTTATTTTTGCGCGCACCATAATGTGTTTAAAATAGGCTAATTAGATTTTGTTTCTAAAATATAAATATTTGTGAACAGTTTAACCCGATAAACGACCGACTCGGAAAAATTATGATTTACGCAGTTAGCTAGGCTATAGGCTACGTAATATGCAAATAAAGAAATGTGATTTAGATGATGCAGTGTTTATCAAAATAGCGGAAAAATCGTAACCATGGAGCTAAAACTGTCTGCGGTGTGAAAAGACACTTTATTTGCTCCGTGCAGAACACGTTTGTTTTCTTGCTGTGATAATATCATGTTCATTTTACTTTCTCTAAATAAACATAGCCTGCTTGCCTGTATTTTTACGACCTCTAATTTTGCAAGACTGTCTCAATGTGTGAACGTAACCTATTTATTCAGCCCACGTGAACTTAAAGACATAAATAGCCAACGGATGCTATCTCTTGTGCGCAGCTGAGTGATTCTTTTAATACAGGCACCTCTGGCTGCTTGAAATTTTGAAAATCAAAATCAAACAAATCAAAATAGGTTTCATCACATGAACTGCACTGGAATAAACATGATAGCTGTGACACTGACATTTTGGTAACCTAATGTGTGATGGTGTGGATGTTTGATGTTGTGTGTGATGGTAATGACGTTTGATATTCCTTTTTTTTATTTTTAGAAGATGGATCAGCCTTGGACTTTTCAGATCTTAAACTCCCATTCTGCTGTCCCTGGACATTGAAGTGCTCATTTTTATCAAAATGAAATATTAGCCTATTACATTTTTTAAAAAATATATATATTTTTAATTCATAAAGAATTTTATAAAATGAGCGATGTGATATAAAAGACAACACAAAAAAAAAAAATAATAATAATAATAATAATAATAATAATAATAATAATACACATAAATAATAAAATATTAAGTTATTACTTTTAAGAAAGAGTCCTAAGAATAATTTACCTGGTTTCAAAACATATTATACAATTATTATATAGGGGAAACATCTGGGTGGGGGAGACAATTTTTTTTTTTTTTTTAATTCTAGCAATTGTACATTATGAACACAAACAATTATATAGACAGTAAAAATTTAGTTTAAAGTAACAATAATTTATAGTATATAAGTAGAGTAAAAAAATCATCCTAGAGTACAGAAAGGTTCCCATAATTAAATAATTATTCAGGCTTAAAATGCTGACTTTCTTACAAAGCTCGAATAACAAAGCACCACTATCTCTCTGTTCTAATAATTCTTTTGATAACGGCAATAATTTTTACATCACATAAAACATTTTAGCTTGATATATAAAGTTCGTTTACAATGGACCTTTAACCAACAATGAATAAATAAATAAATAACAATAAAACGCGCGTTTAGGCAGCATTACATTGGCATTTAAATTATTTACTTTCCACGTCTTCAGAGTTTGCGTCGTAACCACATGCTGAACATAATTTAAAATAATTAATTATACGTTTTAAAGTTTCAATTTTTAAAGCCGAGAATGTAAAAATGTACAGATTTTAGATTGGAGTTAAACTGCTGTTTCTCTGAGAGCTGCTTCTCGATGCTTGCCGCCGCTGTCCATGTTACTGCATCTGAAGCAGGTTCTTCAGATTTGAAAAGATATGGTACTCTCCTCTCCATCCATCAATGATGTTATAACCTAAATATTTATATTAAAAAAGGGAAAAAATGATATAGCGTGCAATAAAATCAAATTATAAAGATATTAGCAGACTAATTGCGTTTTTATTAGCTTGTGAATAAGATGGTGCTGTGCCAAACATTGTGTGGTGACAAATGGACTGATGCAAAGGATGGGGCCAGTGTCTGACCGAATGGGGGGCCCAGTAAACTGATTATGAAAATGTGCAGGGCAGCACTCCGTTTTAAACTCCCAACCTCAGCACTTCAGCTTGAACACATCTCTCTCTGAATGATTTTCCACCATGGTGCATCTGCAAGCGTCCTCCTGGATGCTTTCCAGCTTTTGTTGTGCTGATGTGCTCTATTTCTCTATTAACTGAATTTATTGTATTTCACTAAACGTTTTCAGTTCTTGAATAAGTATCCATTTGGTCTGCAACATATTAAATTGTTGCTTTTTGTGTTCAGTAGGTGTTGTGTTTATCAAATCATGGCACAGTTTATATTTCATGGATTGGTTACAAATGGATTGTTTAAACTTGTGGGTGTGCTAATTTACTGTCATATTGTGTATTGTTCTGATTAGTCCATGTACTAGATTTTGTGTTTATTAAGAAATACTTTGTAAAACAGAATTTACTATATTAAGCCTGCATGCTTGGAATGCAGTGCTATGCATTACAGAGACATCCACCAGCATGCAATTTTCTGTTCCAGCCTGCCACTTACTGTACATTATCATGTTCCCTGGTTTCTGAACAGACTGAATGGAAAAGGAACGCGAGAACACCAAATAGCACCATTTTGCTTTCAAAATAAATACACCCATCTGGAAGAGTAACAACGCAAATGATATGGAATCCACTGACACTGAGGAGCTAATAAATAAATAGACTGCTTGGAAGTGGAACAAAGTTATTGAGATGTTAAACCGGCATGTCCGAAGAAGTTTTCGAATGTTATCTGTAGCTTCAGCTCGAGGATGGCTCGAGGTGTTTGGAGTGTGAATCTGCCTAAAGCCGCCAATGCAGACGTACACGGCATATGCTAGATACAGATAAGAGTGTTATTTAATAGATCTGGAGAAAAGACCCGTCCACATGGCTCAATGAATGTGCTTTGAATGTGCTTGATAAGTTGGCTTAAGCTGAATGAAGTATCCAGTGCAACACTGAGTTGCTGTTTGAGCTTGTGACAAACTTACTGTTTAGTTAAGCCTGCATCCAGGGGAGGGATTAGAGAAAAGCCGTCAGGATCAGCCTCTGTCTCCAAAAAAAAATTCTCTTCACAAATAATTGCATACTCCCAAATCAGCTACTTAAAGAACAGAAATAATAATGAACGTCTTTTCATGGTTTAGCAGAAGTATAGTTGAGGCTTTATAAAACTGCATGAGATTTACTTCCATTACAGCTTTCTCACTTTGCATTTTAAATTGCATATTCATATAAACCGCACCAGAACCTATAAATGATCTTTTCTCTCCATGAAACATGCAATAGGCTGAATGTCACATATTAATTAGACTGTTTTTTTCCTCTCTCTCTTTCTCTAATTTGCTCACTGACATTCTCTCTAATCTATCTAATGTAATAATTATTCTTACAAATAATTTCTGATTCATAAATCAATTTCAAATGCGAATGATGAAGGGTTTGGGGCAAATGAAACATATACAAGAGTGTTTTCTCTTTGAGGTTTTTACAGCTATGGAGTATAGAGGTGATGAGAAGGGCAGCTAAGCTTCTGTTAAGCTTCTCAAACATCAAATACAAAAAAAGCAACAATGGAGGTGGGAACAATAACAGGAAAGGCTAAGGAAGTCCTTCAATGACATAAAATGGCAGCTTGTTTAATTTAATTCATTTATACTTTATGTTCATTTTAAAACATCTTTTGAAACATATGATGGCCCGGCAATGGTCAAACAATGACAATTTAAATTTATTGTTTGCTATGATATAAAATAATATATATCAATGCAAACTATGTATTTAAATTGATATATTACTTTGTGTCCCTCAGGGACTTCAGAAAGGTTTTTGTCTTCTACAGCTTAACAACTTCACTACCAGAACTTTCCATTAATCAGGCCAAATTGGCTCTAAGGTATACACATATTTGGGGGTGCAGAGAGCCATATCTCTAAAGCAATGCTGCACATTTTTGCAGAGTTTCTGGCATATGAGCTGTCTTGTCAAATCAGCCTGTCTCAGCTTAGCTTCTTTAAAGTCACACTATTTCAAATGGAGCCATTTAAAAAAAAGGAAAGAGTAGTCTGATTTGCAGGAAGCCTCGGGCGATGGTTTTGAGGAGAGCATGATAAGCAGGGGGTGGGCGCACATACTGATCCATTTCTAAAAGATGACTCTGAGCGGTTCTGGTAGAGCTGTTATTTCATGTTTTTTTTTTGGGGGATACAGGCACCCCGTTCTCTTTGAAGTCACTGTCACTCATGGGAAGGCGGTGAAGGTGATGCACTAGGGCAACATGGCCTCTTGCATAATTCTTCATTCTTTCTTACCAGAGGGTCTGTGCCTGACTGGAGCATATGTCACAGCGGAAAGCAACAACATCTGGCAACAGACAATGAGATATCAGAGGTTTGAACCTGATTAAGGGCTTCTGAAATATTTGCAGTCCAGCCTTTTAGTTCCAGCAGCTATATCATGTCTTTCTCACACTAATGACTTTATTCAGAGAGAGACTTTTTACATGCAATAATCACATTGTATGACAATAATAATAATAATAATAATAAAAAAACAAAGAATAGCATATGGAAAATTATAAACATAATTTCTTTATAATATGTAATTAAATCTAATTATATAAATAAATAAATGGATATTTTATATGCGTACACTTAAAATGATATATATTTTTTTTTCCGCTGACAATCAACAAAATCTCTGTTTACGTTTAACAATGGAACAAAAATCAGGAGATTTGAAAAAAATATCTTTATTTACATTCAGTGGATATTTATGGTCAAGTGACTGCTCACTGGTCTGGGAGATGGCCTTTAACTGCACTGTGCGCGGTTAATGAGCTTCAGCGACTTCAGCGAAGCCTGTTAAAACAGACTGTTAAAGATATTCAGCTCACCACTTCTTTTTGGTAATCGAAAAACCAGAACCAGCTAGATTGAAGACAATTCCTTAATGTGGGAAGCTGATTATATGCCTTTATACTTTTCTTTTATAACCCAAGATATCCTAATCAAGTGGCTGAAGCTCATAATGCAGGTTGACTACAACATTTTGCCGCTGTCAATTAAACGAGTTTTTACTTTATAGTATGTTTCAAGTTTTTTGTACATTGAGAAGCCTTCCCATCCCTTCCTTCACTAAAATGATCAAATTCATTTGAGATAATATTTGTTTAAACGGGCCAATTATTGACTCCTCATAAAGCCCCAGATATTAAAAGGCAGAGTAGTACAATCCTGACTTATAGTAATTTATTCAGTAATATGAAGATATGCGCGGTGCTCGGAAAATAAGTCAAAGGGGCATCTCTTTCACACCCCCACCTTCTAATAAGGCAGTTCGGCTGGCCTCAACTGTAATATATTTTACCAATAAAGCAGCAGCAAAGCCCGGGTGGCCTTTTGACCAGGACTGAGCACTCAGAAAGCAGCAGGCAGTCACTGCTAACTAGGCCATCTCCTCTCTCTAATATTAGCTACCTGTCCCCTTGGCTCCGCTCGACACGGAGAAGGGCTTAGTGCTTGATATTTTCATTTGGGCTCTGCCAAGATGCAACACCCCTGCTTTAATCTTGTGTTTGACGTTAAGCTCTGTGTCACTGAAAAAGCCCAAGTGAACTTCAACCTTAGGGTGGTGCTGTCATACAAAGATGATGTGGCTGGGGAGTGGCAGCGCCTGGTCCGTCCTTGACCCCAACTATTGGCCAGTCGAAGCCTTTCCCCTGCCCTTTTCTAACCAGGCCAGCGCACTGACAGGTGAAAATTTCGCACTGAGGGCTCAGAGCCGGGCCTCTCTTGTTCTGCCTGTTTCCGGCATAGTGCTGCAGACAAAGCGTCATTTCGATTTTCACTTGAATAGAAGAGGACAAATCCCTCCAAAAATGACCAGACTTTGACAGCCATTGACCTTTGAACTCTGTCACGCACTTGTCATCCACAGGATTATGGACAGTGATGTCTCTATTTCAATTCAAATTTCCAAGTTTGAATAAGACGTTGCAATTCGTGCGATCCGGAGGCCTTTGTTTGAAAGCAGAGTGTCACGTATAAGAACAGAAGCGGAATAGAGACAATGATAGCGAGAGAAAAGCTTCATTATGGTACAGATGTCTCCATTTGACAAGCGGCTGAGAATGTCTATTAAAATATGGAGAGGATAATTGTTTTAAATGAACAAAATTAATATCAGCACTTTCATTGCACATAATGGCACTGTTAAGAGAGGTACAGTGGCATAATGATATACACATCTTCACAAACAGTTAAAGCACTCAAAAAAAGTCACATACGCACACATGTACACACAAAAAGCAATACTATTATAGCGTTACATAAGCAGAGACAGTCAAAGACTGGCACAGAGTCAGATCTCCCATGCTGAGCGAAACTCCATCACAAAGACAAGACAGGCTTTCCTGCTCTACGATCCCTCTGACAGACACACATACACACACACACACACAAACACTTCGCCTCTTCTCCCTCATCATTTAGTCGGCAGCCCACCTGACTGATGCCGGAAAACCAATTGTTCGCCATAGCATCAATGTCAGTCTATTACTCCATTCGCATGTAATGACAGCCTGTCCTTTTGGCACAGATTATAGTGCTCTGTCTCAAAGCAGCAAAGTGTGGAGTTTCCCTGACCTGCACGGGGATGAGTGTAAACACCCTCATTTAGCCACCAAAACAGAATACATTTCACTGATTAGGGAGTCATTTTCTGTCAAACTAATCACAGAGCGCTTGGTACCAACATCAGAAAAAAGAGTGCATTATTGATCTACTCAGCTGAAGCACATTGTTACAGAATGTGTGTGTGGGGCTCTTTATCTGAGGCAGGAGACGAGTTGGTGCGCACAAGCAAACATCACAACAAATGAGGCTTATATAAAGTCTATTTACCACGGCAGACGTAAATATGCATTTTTTTTCCCCGGGCCCCAGCACACTTAAAAGATAAAGAGGGAGTGGAAAAATGGTTTCACTGTGCGAAGGAGACATAATGCATCATTATAAAGCATACGAGCGCAGGCAGTGAGCGGCATTCGGGAGTCATTACCGAGCCCGGGGTCTGCTCCATTTGCCATGCCACATATGTGAAGCCTTTGAGGAGGTACGACATAAAGGTAATCTACCATTTCAGGCATGACTTCCACTGCACTGAAGACAAACCTGTGGGCTTTTCCGTCATTATCAGGGTGACAGGTCCACCTGAAAGAAAGCTTTTTCCTCTCTTTCATTTGCGCCGCATAGATATTGATTGTAATGGGAGCAAATTTCTCCCTGTCATTATCATGCTGACCAATATCAAAAGACTAAAATGGCGCGTTTAAGAGTCTCCTGCATAGCAACCGCAGATAAAGCACATTGTCCTGACCCTCATTATACGCAGCCAAACGGCAAGCTGCAAGCGTCTTTGATCAGCCATTTGAGCCTGACTGAAAACTGTATGTTCACAAAGTATCTCTCTGAACTGACTAATTAAATAGAGTTGGCCGATTCTATTATGGCGTAATAAAGCAGTCAGCATATTTCAACAGGTTGACCCTAATCATTGGAATGTGCGGTGGATTAAATTACCTCCACTGAAGAAACCAAAAATATGGCGGAGATCAAGTGAATTATGCCCCCTTTCTGATATTGTTCTCTATACTTAGTGCTTATATAAGAAGGTGACATGAGACTTCATTCAAAACAAAAGCCAGAAGCTACTAATGAGACTTGTTAGTGATGCTAATTTATGTAAATGTTATTACAGACACCTATCTTTCATCTGTGCCATTTGGCGGAGAAGTAATTAAAAACAACAATGAGAATCCCAGCAGTGGAAAAGCAAACATGATCAAAGGAGTGCATGAGGAAAGGAGAAAGACCATTTTCCTGAACTACGCATTGCCATGGGCAACTAAGGCCTCATTAGGGTCCGAGACATTTGGTTGATCACCAGTTAACCTGATTTGCTTTTTTTTTTCTTTCGTTTTCATAAAGGCTTCACACCTCACCGCCATCTCTTCTCCCTCTGATTGACAGGGCTTGCTGGCAATCTGCGTATCTGTTTCGCCACAAGGTTACAAAGGCCCCCATATGATCAGTTACAGTATTATGTCACCAAACAACTTCAAAATCGCCCCATGTTGGGCGGAAAGCCACGGCCGTCTTTGTAGCCCTGCAGAAGGGCCCTTTGATAGGAACAAGGGCAGGAATTGTGGCATGTATCATGTGAGCTGAGGTAGAGCACTGGAAACAGATACGGAGAGATCAATAGTCCTCTCTGCTGTGCCAGCCCTCAGGATATTGACCCAGTCTCCATGGAGGACCTTCCATTTTAAAGAGTTCACTGAAGATAAGAGCTACTAAGAGAAGGAGCCCTTTAGTACTTTCGCTAGCTTGCCTATGACCATGATTTCCTCAAGACCCCCCCTCCCCCCACCCCTATCCATTTATGAAGAATATTTTATTTTTCTATAGTATACGGGACTCTTTATGAGTTAGGAACAAGTTTAACAAGTAACATACTTTTATTTTTCCTTTTTGACAATACCAGTTTGGAGGCATCTTGCTATTGATTGAGTAAGCCATATTTCGTGCTTGTTTTGTACTTCTGCAAAGTTCGATTTTTTTTCTTCTTCTTTTGTTTCACATAATTATACTGTAAATTGCTGTTAATCACTGTTCTGCTTCAATAACGAAGAGCAGGAGCAAGCTAGTGAGTAGAGACTTTGGAATACAATACAGAAAATGAAACATGAAATGAATGGGATCCACCTTCCTGGCCCTTTCTCTCACTCAGTAATTTGTGGCATTTAATGGAGGAAATCATTGTGATTTTGTACTATTATATTAGATGGAAAGTGGAAAAAATTAGAACCAAGACCTGTTTTTATCATGCAATAAAAGACTACACATATTCAAATAATTACACCACATTGTCTTTTCTTTTATCCCCCCCTCCCCACTTCCAATCACAACTTTCTTGTTTTTCCACAGAAATGGGAACTTAAACTGTACAGTGAATCATAGCTTAAATATATCAATGATATGCATTTTCAACAGAAAACAAGGAGAAAGGGAAAAACAGAGTTTGATTGTGTCTTCCTTATACCTTTTTTCAGAAACAGCTTATTTGCAACTATTATTTATGATGATAATGAAAACAATTTACCAGTGGGGGTCAATAGTGATATTTATTCTAATAAAGTGCCTATTTTTATACAGTACTGACTTTTAGATGTGTTAAAAAAAAAAATTTAAAAAAACTACCAACCAAACCAAACAACATCATTAACATAAAGTGATATAATTTGATATGATTTTCCATTCCCAAAGGCTTGGTTCCTCAGAAGGCAATTTCAAATTAAACAATTCAAAATGCAGAAATGTGTTATAATTTAATGTCTTCTACTGATAACTGATAATTCTGCACTCAATAGACATGACACTTGAAAGGCACCTAATTCAATTCAGCTCATTTCAACCTAATTCAAATGTAATTCCCCTACATTATTGCAAGTTGTTACTTTGACCTTCAATACATTTAGATAAAAAAAAAGACATTAAGAATATTTTAAATTATTGTACTTACATGTACATCTCACAATATTTCACAAATAGGCTATGTGCATCATTACTTAAATGCATTCGTGTAATAAATTCTCATGTTTGTCATTTGAGTCATGCATACACTGCCTATGTAAAATGTAATTAGAAATGGAAATAGCTGCAGTGAATAAAGTAGAACCAGTCCAGTGAGAATGTGAGGGGTGAAGGTTGTGTTTAAAATGGGAGATTAGCTACTCATCACAATATTTTTCTGCCTGCAATAAAAGCAAGTCTTAGGGGTGGGTCGATAAAGGTTTGACAGCATTTCCTATTCATTTTCCTCTACTCTCAAAGCCAGACTCAAATCTAAACATTGATCGCACTGTTAATCCACGCTCAATCCATCCCCATGGAATGTACCATAAAATAAAACCAATAATAGGCAAAGGAACTCTTGACTTTCCAAATAACTGGGGAAGAGTTAAGCACAGATTAGGCTTTGGTTTATTTAATATACACTTACGTACCTCACTAAAAGCACTCAGGATTGACACGGCCTTGATTTACCATGCTGCACTGTTGGGTATAACAGTAAGTGTTTTGTTTGTGGAGAATGATTTATTCCTAAAAATAGAAATAAAAAAAAAACAATCACAATTGTGGCAAATACTCTATTTTCTGCAATTTACACAAATTTTAAATGCAAAACGGAACAAAAACCTCAAAATCCATATGAGCCCACAAACTTTTCACTCTCCTCTGTTTTTCTTTTCCAGCTGAGTGACCTCCTCTGTTGGTGCAATCTACATCTGACCCTAGACCATGAGTGTTCGGCATTTGTTGACTGTCCACTGACCAGCAACAACCTTCCAGATCACTGAAAATGTCAGGCGGGTGGACCACCGGTCCTCTCTTATCATGAATGATGGCATGGCATCATTTTAAATAAGTGTTGTTTGTTCCTGAATAAAGTAGACTGTTGCAAAAATGTTGTTATTCACTCTATGTTGCAATATAACGATACTTTTTATTACAAAAGTGGCTTAACATTGATATTAAAAAATCACTAATTGCAAACTTCTTCTAAAAAGAACTAACATAATTTAAATAAGATTAAAAAATGCTTTTAAGAAAAGACAAGTTTTTTTTTTTTCTTAATTAGTTGACTCTTGTTTTTGTTTTTCTCCATAAAATCTGTTACGTTCTCAGAAAGTGTGATTAAAATGGTTTGGAAATGTGCAATGCCTCAGTTTTCACCCTTGTGTTATAATAGGAACTTAATAAAAAATTGATTCAAGGACACACATTTTATCACAAAAAGAAATGGGGGGTCTTTGTCTATAGACATTTTTTTTCTTCCAACAAGAAACATGTTTCAGCAGCCCCTGACAAACGTATGATTGATCCTTGAAAATGACCCAATCCAAACAGAGAAGCTGATAATGGTTTGACTGAAAAGATGGCTCTATTATGGGATAGTATTTCATGTTGTGGAGAAATTGCTCCTAATGAGCCTTGTTCTAAAGGCCTGCAGGCCTGCCATCCCTCCCCTTACTCTCCAGACCTCCAGGGGTTAGTGTCTGTGCGTCAGGCCCCCATTGTTGCCTGCCGACGGATAATGTCCTTATTAATTGTACCTCTTTGTAAGGTGTCAGCTGCAGCCTTCGATTGAGACGGATGGGTCCTCTGGAGTCTGCTCCCTGGCCCTGCACTGCTAGCCTATCTTTAGACAGCACACAGGTGCACCATTTCTCATCCTGCAGCTCGACACTTGCCCAAGGCACTCACTGAAATATGACCAAAATTTTATGAAAGAGGAGGAAAAACACTGAACAGAAATACTGAAGGTTTAAAAAAGCATTTGTGTGTTTGCATGTCTGAGGGTTAATATGCATAAGCTGAATAAAATGCTTCAGTAAACAACAAATGCAGTGTAATGAACAATGCAAAACGTGAAGGCAAATTTAAACCAAAATCTGTTAAACATCAATTAGATGTCATGGGGCATGTCTGTTGAAAATGAAGACAGAAAAGGTTTGCAACCTTAAAGTTAGTAACTGAAATGTATTAAATTAGTTCTGACAGTGTTGTCTTTTTTTTATCATTCTTTTATTAGTGACACAGTATAGAAGTGCTGAGAGAGGAGGAAGAGAGTGGGAGGAAGAAATACCTTTTACATCTGTCAAAGTGTGCAATGCATCTGATGTTTTAGGTGAAATGCAACCAAACGTCTCAATCTGTCAAAACTAACCTTGTTACCATTTTCAAAAAAAAAAAAAAAAAAAAAAAACGCTGTACAGATGTGAATTAAAAAGGTTCTGTTATATATATATGTATTTATTTATTTTTCGTTCCAAAATACTTCCATCAACCAACATTCATGAGGTTTTAAAGATGTTTTAAAAGTTTGTCTGTGAGAGAGATAAGAGTTGAGAAGTTGAGGATATAGTAGAGAGGAGCCTTTGCCCTGAAAACTAAATAAATAAAAAACCATCCCGTTATCCTTATGATGAATGTATGTGACAGCAAGTAACCTCAAGTACTGATGTGGGGCAGGCTGAGGTGACAAGGTCCATCGGTGTGGTCCAGACTTTTCATAATTACCTTCTCTGCTTATCTCAGAGGAAGCGCGTGTGCTTCTAGAGTATATGGGGCGTAGCTACACTGGGACTTCCACAACAAATGCCCTGTCCCATGGCAGTATGCCATAAGCCACTGTCACTTACCTGGCCCATTTATCTCTGTAATTATGCTCACCTGGACTACATGCCTGAAACTAATTTAGTCATTAGTTTCAGCGCAGCTAGTTCTTGTTCAAAGTCAGCTCTGGAACTTCCTGTATCCCCCAACAGTTACTATAATCATAACCATTTACTCATGAATAAAAACAGGTCACTGGTCGTGCATGATTTAACACAGTCTGGAGGCAAGCAGGCAAGTATGAGTACTGCCATCCACCATGTGATGTGCTGCTGTAAACTGTATGAACAGCTTGTTTTCATTTCTCCCCCATAAATGTTAGAACAAATTAGTGTGCAAATATTTCTGTGGAATTATTAATTTATATTTAAGATGAGTGTGCTACAGAGAGTAGCTACTTCAAAAAATGTACCATAAATGTAGTTTTATTCACACCAAGAACGATAAAGGTCCACACCAAACTCTATTACCACCATAGAGTTTTAACAATCATTCTAACTAGCTTTTTTATATTCTGAACAATATAGGCTAAGCATTGCCAATCATTTAGTAGCCTAATAGCAGGAGTTCGTTGGTGTGCAAAACATGTAACTATTTATAGGCCTATATATATATATATATATATAAAAAAAAAAAAAAAAATTTTCCAAAAAAATAAAAAATTTCCAAAAAAAAAAAAAAAAAATATATATTATTTTGATGCACCATAATAACAACTCCATCTGTTTAGTCCGATGCTCGAACAAATGACTCAAATGAATTAGCTCCTTCAATGAATCGTTTAAAAACGGACCAGAATGAACCACTGAATGAACTCATCCATTCGTTCACTTCCATCTCAATGCTTCATGAAATATAGTCATTAGGCTGCAACTTGCTGTGCCATCAAGAAATCAAAAATATATTTTCTCTATTATGATTTGTGCATGTATTTGTGCATGTTTGCTCTTAAGCCTTTTGGACATTAATATAGGCTATATAATATATATATATATATATATATATATATATATATATATATATATATATATATATATATATATATATATATATATATATATATATATATATATATATATATATATATATATATATATATATATATATATATATATATATTTTTTTTTTTTTTTTTTTTTTTTTTTTTTTGAACTAATACATATAGGCCTATTATATGGACTGCTGCTAATGCAGAATAAGATGGAACTAGGAGAGGCTTGTATCCACCATGTCTATTTTGCTTCAATTCTTCACTCTGATGCAATTAAACATTAACTTTATAAAATTATGAAAATCGTACAAAAAACTTTTCCTCTCAGTTAATTCACTAACCCTGCTTGTCATAACAGAATCGAATGTCAGTAACATAATCTTTAGGACTACTAGAAGGACAGCTTGATGGGATAAGAAGACTAATAAAGTTATTTTAATAAATGAACCTCCTTCTGAAGACCATATTATTTTAATAACATGTGGCTCTGAGACTGGTGCTAATAAGTTAGTAGTAATTAAATATCTTTTTCATTGATTATTTTGGTTTGTTGAGAAAACACAGTTAATTAAGTGGATTGAAGCCTCTATGAGATCACCAGCATTAACATCAAATCCTTTCCTCCTCATTAAAGGCAATGCAGTCAATTTAATTAATGCATATTAATCCCCACTGATGCTCATTTCAGCTTTAGGAAAAAAGGATCCACATAGCAGGGCTAGCCTGACTTCAAATCACTTTGTTTCAAACATGCAAGTTTGATCGTTGCCTGAATTTGTGGGCACCACATGGAGGGGCCCCTATTTGAACATTCTGCAGCATTTTGTGTGATCTTTCCATGAGCTAATTAAAAAAAAGGGATGATTAATCACAGATTTCCCTTTCAGAGTGCATGGATACTGGACCACATCAGCCTCTGGATATTGCAATGTGTCAATGACTGCTATACATTACACTAAAGTATGCTCAAATTTTAAAGTAACGTGTATAAATACACCAAAGTCAATTAAAACAACTCAGCTTGCAGAAGCTTCCGTTTTGCATGCTAAAATGCCTTTGCATGCCATTCTGCAAGCACAGTTCACCTTTCAAATATTTATAATTTCAAGCTGCTTGCTATGTCTAGCCTTTCCCTTTCCTTTGACTAGCCGTGTCAGAGGTTATCCACAATGCCCTTGGCTGTGTTTTCAGAATGAAACACTCTCTTGCCAACACATTACTCCCACTGGCGATAGTGAAAAGCAAATAGCTGCTGCCAGTGGTCAAACATGACCCAGGCTCGTTTTCATGGACATTGATATGCAGCAACTGAACTTAAGTGGCAAATTTTGTACTCTCTTGTGTTTTTATCTCAATGATAGCTAGCCTGTTAATGATCAACAAAACATTGGCATGTGGGATTGAACCGAAAATGAAAAGCGAATTTCTGCTTTCTAGTTTGTATCGTATCAGTCAGACAGTTTGCACAGAATGATAAGCAAAATAATAAAAGGTGACCGTTTTGATGTTTGGATAAGTTTATGTGAATGCCTTTACTTTTCTGTAACGTATATGCACATTATTTTGTGCATATCTGATTCCAGCAAAACAACACATTGGGGAAATTGGCAAAACCTGTCAATCAGCACTTCTGTTCAGACCAAGTGCACTGATTCATTTCACCTTGTGTACAGTTTGTGTCCACTGTCTGACATAGACTAAAACAAACCTTTGTTCTTGGATGATTCTGATGAAGCTAAAGGCCTGTAGGTTTGAGCTGAGTCAATGAAAGCTATATTTTAAACCAGCAGCTAACTTAAAAATTTAGAACAGTGTTTGCATCTCTTGATAAAAATAAATAAGTTAAAAATAAATATATAAATGCTTGTAAAATGTTCATCCTCAGAAATTACAAATGTAAATTGTAGCAAATCCTAGCGCCATCTATTTCACCTACTGTGTGATTATTGCTGATCTCTGTGTTATTATCATTAGCTGCTTGAGGCAGGTTTCAGTACAAACATGACCTCTTTTTTAACATTTGCTCCTTATTGACTATTATGGGTGGGCATCACTGAGCATTTCACTATAGAAGCAGAGCTTTACAAAAATACGACAACCTCCCACAGAAGCCTTGTTTGCTTTACAGAAGTGTGGCGGCACAAGCTTGGATAAAATGGGAAATAAGGCATGAAGCAAGAAAGGAGGGGAGCAACCAGCCTTAGATTCCATTAAGAAAGGTGCTGCACTTTTTCTAAGTGTCAATTGTTTTTGTGTCTCTTGAAGTATAGATGATGTTTGAATTCAAAGTATTAAGTCCTGTGCCTGCTGTGTTAAATTATGGTCTGTGAGCGACAAGGTGGGGGTAATCAATGGCAATACACAATGGCAATGTGTAATGTGTGTGCTCCTAGCAGCAGGGACACTGTACCCCCCTGCTCTGTCCCCTCAGCAGGTTAAATAAATATGACAGTGTAAGTGAATGCACTAGATTATGTGATATCATTGTGAAATCAGAGAAGCGCTATTACACTCCCTTGCCCACTGTGAGCAGCACTGACAGAGTTAGCTTCAGATGATCCCCCTCCATACACACACACCCAAAATGCCAATAGGTAAAAGAAAATATAGCTGTGTAAACTGAAAATATGGATTACTGTGATCATGGGCAATTGATCTGAAGAAGATACACTCAGAGTGACTATATTTCATTCTCTTGTTTGCTTTCAGCCTGGACTGTCCAATCAAGTGTAGCTGTGTTGTAGAGGACTGACCTGAAAGCACTAATTTACCAGTAACACACACACAAACACAAACAAACAAACAAACACACACACACAAACACTGTTGTTCATATATATATATATATATATACACACTGTATATTGATATATATATATATATATATACACACTGTATATTGTGCATGAGTATGTATTTCAGGGTTTTTTTTTTTTTTTTTTTGCATGGTTAGTGTCTATCTATCAGTTGCGAATTGCCCAGAGAATCTCCTTGGTAATATCCACAATTTTAATGTATTGAAAGTAAATTACACATCGGTCCACATGCTTATTTGTAGCTTTTGAATGGACAAACACATCAATACAGGATGATTTGACACTGGAGTTGGAGAAGTCATTTGAAGATTCAGCCCAATAATTCCTTTGAGTGATGTATGATGAGATTGATGAAACATCACGGTAGAAAGAAGCAGATGCAGAGAGAACAGCTGTGGAAAGATAGGTCTCTGCCACAGATAAAGGTTGATGAATGGATGTGCTATTTTCAGGTTGACCTGGTGAAATGACAAAGCTCAATTAGCTGGCTCTTGAATGTTGCTGAGCCGGTGGCGAGCTGGCCATATAGTAACCCCAGAGCACTGATCCACTGCAGGTATTGATTAAGCCACTCTCTCAGCCAGCAAAAGGTATCAAACGAAGCATGTGTGAAAGGCATTATCAGTGACCACTTCAGATAACCTGATACAACCCGATACAGCCTTCTCAAAAGGTTGTAACCCCTTTGGCCCTCTGGCTGTCATTATTTTACAAGCTCTCGTCCAATCTCTCGCGGTTTCTCTGTTTTCGTCTTTCACTTTCTCTCTCTCATCTCCTTTGTTCTTGGAACTCATTCTGTGTATTCTTGTGCCTCATACATGTAGCTCGTATGATGTGTGAACATTGCATTTCATAGAATAACATGCAGTACAGCGTCAGCCTTTCCTTGCGAAGATGTTTCTCAGACTCAGCCTCCTCCATTGTCAGCTGTCTTCCAGATGTCTCTGGGGCCTTGTTGGTTTGCAAGGTCTTAGCAGGAAGATGTGGTGTTGCTTGCTTGCCTGTTGGAGAGACAAGTGTCAGAAGTAACCCCTGAACCTCAGTGCTACTGCTCAAACAGATTATGAAGACTGATGTAACAAAGCCCAGTGGAGATTGTGCAGAGAATGCAAGAAACCAATAGAGAAAAGCACAGAGACACAAAGAGAAAGAGAAGTTGTCAGCCTGAGGGCAGACACAGATGCATGTTAGTATGTTTGTGTCAAGGCAAGGTAATCAGCAGTCTTTTGCTAATTGCATCTGATGCTTATTTATTGCATGTTTAGGGCAGTGTTGCTTATATGAAAATATAAACCATCTGATCTCACCAAGTATTATTTAGAAAAATAATGAACTGATGTAAAGACTGAAATTATAGTAATATTCTGGGTTCAATATAAAGTTAAGCTCAGTCAACAGTAATTGAGGCATAGTGTTTATTACCACAAAAATAACTTTTCTTAAAAAAATAAATAAAAGATGTGGATACAGTCAGGCACTTACAGTAGATGTGAACAGGGCCAACTTGTAAATGTTAAAATTGCTTGTAATGTTGCCTGTATAGTTATATCAAATAACTTTATTGTCATGACAATGTAACCCCTAAAATGCCCACAAAAATGAGAACTCTACAGCTTAATGATACTTATAAAATTATAATCATCACATTACTGCTATTAAATCTTCAAAAATTGGCCCCATTTACAAAAGTGCAACAGTCATATTTACTCAATGAAACAAGTTAATTTTACTCAAATTCTTAGACAAAAGTTACAAATACTCAGTAATGCATGAGTTACAGCATATTTTATATCCCAGCATGCTTTGCTTCCAACTGTTAAAGAAGAGCCCATTTTAAAATTAAGTGTTATTTTGCGTGTTATTGCACAATAATATAATAGATCTGTTATTGTTTAATGTTTCGGTCACTCTTTATATTAAGGTCCAATTAACAAACCATTGACTAAAATTTTTGCCCCAATAAACTCTTAATTTGCTGCTTATTAATAATTAGTAAGGTAGTTTTTAAGTTTAGGTGTAGGGTAGGCTTAGGAATGTAGAATATGGTCATGCAGAATATGTGCTTTATAAGCATTAATAAAGAGCCAGTATGTTAATAGGTATGCTAATAAGCAACTACTTAATAGTAAGAATTCGTCTCTATACTAAAGTGTTCTGTTATGTTAGGATTTAAACATGTTTTTGTTTTTAATAGTTTAATGTAATTTATTTGTTTTAGCTAAACAAAGCATTTGAGTGGATTTACAGCTTATGGAAAATTCTCTTTTTTTTGGACTCAAAAGGAATATGTTTACAATATTAATAAATTTTGTATTGTATATATCATTTCTCATATTACTGAGTACTTATGTTACGTTAACTCATTGGGTTTTACAGTAAGTGCCTCAAAGAAAACAAGAGAGTTTAAATGATTTTGTTGTAATCAGCATTATGGTACAAATGCTGTCAGTTGAGATTAATCTGTATTGAACCTGGAATATTCATTTGAGCAAGAAAAAGTAATCAAGATAGATAATGACCTTTTATATTAGATGCTGGTTTCAGCTAGACTGACTGAATAATAGCTACTGGATAGCAGGCATAACAATTTGGCACGTAACTAGTTCGAGATGTCTTTAGATGTGTCTTTTTCATTTCCAGCCTTTAGTTAAGCTGTTGCTGAGCTCAGTATTTCATATGGAAATGGCATCTCTGCCCAGATAGAAAAATTCTATTTATTTTATAGTCTCAGACTAAAGCGCATTACGCATTCATATAATTCAGAAGTGACTACGAGGCAGACATCCACTCTCGGTCCATATACGGGTAATTATATGAATACTCTGCATACTCCCCCTTTCTCTGCTCAGATATGATCTAATAACATGCCACAAATTATTGCATGCCTGCCTAAGCCTGGCACATGTCTGATTGCTTGGATACATTAATGTGCCTTCATAGAGCTTTTAGAGAGCTTGAAGAGATGCAATTTGAGAATGTAATGGGAGTGGGTGCTTTTAGCCTTGGACATGTCGCTTACTGGTGCTTAGGGGCTAGCTGACATTTGGAGGCATGTGTTCATTGTGAAAGCTTCATATGCTGCACGGCTAATGTGCAGAACGCAAGTATTGTAAATTTCCCTTGCACACCCTATTCCCACATTAAAACCAACAGCAAAACATCACAAAAGCATGTTTTCTTACTGTCTGTCAGAGAGGCTCATCATCTTCTTTTTCAACTGTGCCGGTCTCTTTTCTCTGGCGAGAGAATGGCCTGAAAGGGAAGGCTTGATGCCAGGTATTGGTGACACGGCAAGGGGAATTTGCTGCCTTTGCCACAAAAGATTTGGGGAGCCGTATTTGCATAAGGTCAGAGCCTGCCTCACGATGGAAGTTGTGCAGCATCTCCCGTCTCTTAGCAACCCTCTTGCTCTCTTGGTCCTTGCGTTAAATTGACTGGTCCTCTCCTTTTCTTCCTTTTCAGTGAGAGGCTCACAATAAAATGCCACCCTCCAACCTATGTCTGTCACCCAGAAGGTCATCCTTCTATTTTTTCCCTCCCCACTCATTCTCTTTACAGCGCTTTCATCTCCAATTAAATGATGTGAAGAATATTTGTTTGGTGGTCATGGATAAGGAAAAATGTTGTTCTGTTTTCTTTTATTTTAACCCCTTTTTTAAATATGCTTCATTTTTTATAATTATGAATACACAGTAGTGGTGTACAAAGGAATTTAGCAACTTAAAAAAAAATAAACCCTGTGTTAATGAATAAGGAATATAGCTGCATTATCATTCTGATATGATGGGAGGGGAAAGGATGTTACATGCCTTTTCCTTCCTGTGATGGTGGGGTAAAGCTGGGTCGAGAAAGGATAAGAGCAGTGGAGCAGGGTGTGTTGACAGAAATTGGTTGGCCTATCTGCCTTGGTGGTGGGAGGGGGTGAAAAGATCCAGATGCTGAGAAGCCGTGTTAATAGAGGGTCAAAATTGGACAATAGTATCCATCACTGCTTTCAAAGCTGCCTCTGTTATCCAGACCAATTTCTGACTGCTCTATCAAACAGAATTGGAGGGATGATTCAATTACTATGGTTTTGGCATGGCAGTGGCAGCTACACACCATCATTTTCAGGGCACTTTAAAGACACCCCCTCCTATATCTTTGTGTGTCCTGGTGTGAATATTATGTTGTGGATTTTATGCACATATCGAAATGAATGACTTCTGATGAGGTAATAAAATGTGGTAAATAAAGAGTTAATGACAAGAAATGAGTCTAAGGAGGCAATCTTCAACAGAGATTAAGACGAGACAAGCTGTGATTATAATTATGATAATGTGATGATGTTGATAGCAGAGATGATGACGGTGATGGTGGTGGTAATGATGATTATGGTTTATATAATGAAAACATACATAGTTACATCTGAAATAAGTTTATTCAAGTTTTGCTTTTTTCCCCTCCCACCATCATATAAACTCGTCTTAATTACATATGACTAACTAAGTACACTTAGTCGTGTGCTATTTCAGATTATGTGACATCATAATCATAGCCTGGTCATGGTTCTTATTTGAATGAATGAATGAATGAATGAATGAATGAATGAATAGGGATTTATTTACTAAGCGCTTTGTCAGTCACGTCACACACAGACGCGCTTGCTGCATCTATGTTAATGAGAGTACAAAGACCAATTTTAAAATGTCCTAAAATGCAAAAGTCTTTACATGAAATGTATCCAAAGCAGCGGAATCCTCAGCTCAGACATTAAGCCATTTTTGGTATTCCTGTGATATCGACAGAATTACTATATATGTAAAGCTATAACTATATGTAACAACGGAAATTAGCATAGTAATAATTCTTTCTATAACACAGCAATAAATACTGTCTGTTTTTGTCACACCGTGCTATATATATATATATATATATATATATATATATATATATATATATATATATATATATAGGGTATTCATACATACATACATACATATATATAGCTATTGCTATAACTTTATTGTTATAGGGCAATAATAATAACAATACTACTACGTCCTATTATTATTGTTATTATTATTATTATTATTATTATTATTATTATTATTATTATTATTAGCTAATATTATTAAATAAAAAAATAAAAAATCGTCCTCTGGGCTATGGCCTGTTCTATGTTTTCTGTTTAATTATAAAGAGGATTGCATTTAAATTATTTTTGAGTAAATTTGATTCTAAACCTAAATTGATGCTAACTAGATAAGTGGGGGAATTAAACTAGGCTATTTTAATTTGCAGCAGACAATTACCAGAATATTATATCAAAGTATGAGACACATGACCTAAAAACAGACGTACAGAAGAAAATAAAATGTTTCATTACGCGTCAGTGTCGCAGATGAAAATATTAAATGATGATGGTCGATTGACCTGTTAGTAGACGCCTTCATAGTGAACCGTTTTGTTGTTGTTGTTTTTACAAAACTATTATGTTTAAGTTTGTGAAAATTAGATATTTGAATTATTTTTCCTTTTTAATTTTGTGTTGTAACATCTCGCATTTTAAATTAGCAAGAGAAAGCCATGAACGAGGCGAAATAGTGAGATGGAGAGTAGCTACACTCAGTCATGCTGGCAGAGGTTGAGGGCAGTCTGAATTGTTGCCAGAGAGAAGGGGAAGCATTAGTGTTCCTCTCTTGTACATAAAGGTGCTGTAAGTGTCCCTGAACAGCTGTTAGCCACAGTGTTACACCTGTGAAGTTTGCTCATGTGAAAGCTGCTGGAAGGAGGGCGGCAAGCAGCCTGAAGTCAGAACGGTGACCCCTTCAAATTTTAATTAACTGCGAGCAGATGCACTGAAGACAAAGGTTCAATAAAGGACAAATTGGGAAGCATGAAGAAAGGAGAGAGGGAGGTAAAGAGGTGGGAAAACATACATGCAGCCAATCTGATCATTTTGCCCTTTTAAACTTATTCCGACGGTTTCACGAGCAACCCCCAAATATAAATCATGTGTCTGCTCTTTAATTTGAGAACTAGATAGTTTCAGGAAGACAAAATGTTCAAATTGCATATTTTAAAAGAAATGTTAAAATAAATAACCAGACAAGCGATAAATCCGATGAACTTTAATGAGAGAAGAGGGAAAGGTCCCAATTAGAACCAAAGAAGATCAATCAGACGACTTAAGAGGACTTTTGAGGTCTGCAGATAACTTTTGTCTTTTTTTTTTTTTTTTTTTTTTACGAAAAGTATGTGAGTGCTTGGTGTTAAAGAACCCGGAAACGGACCTGATAAACTAAAAATTTGAAAACTTTTGCATGCTCCAAAAAATCAAAAAGGTCCAATACATGGGCAAAAAAAAAAAAAAAAAAAAAAAAAAAAAAAAAATCGATAATAAGAGTTTTCTTGATTCAGATAAAAATCATCTTAGGGTGTTGGGAGGAAGAGAGGTCACACAAAATATTGACGATCAGACAGGAGGAGGTATATTTTAAATCTATACTTTAATGTAAAATGTAGTAAATTCTTCTACAGGGAAATGTAACATTTTAGGTCCTTTTAGAGGTGTGCGATCCACCTGCAGTGTGGAGAAACACTCACCCTGAGGGGGATGTATGCCACCTTTCTGACAGCGTGTGACCTGTTTAAATGACTATTACACTGCGATGATCATGTGATGAACACGTGAAGTTGGTCCCTGGTAAAAGCACATTCAGGTAAAATGGATGCTGCACTCATTCTGACACTGTGAAAACGATACGGTAAGATTTTGTACGCTGTTTACGCTATCAAAGCTGAGGGAGAAGAAACAACAAGTGAATGAATTTTGTCCTTCTTACAAACACATAGCCTATTTATATAAATTGGTTAAATTGGTTTTCTAGAATGTCGGATTAATTGTCTTTTTAAGTACCTTGAACCCCTTAACAGGATGAACTTCGACTTGCAACCTTTGGTGCACCCTATTGACTTCGTTTTTATAATTGCGCTTCAATGCATGGACGAGAACACTAGAGAGAGCAACGCAGAGAGTAATATGAAACTATCTATAGCCACTAAATATCTCAAACTCGCCAGTCGTGCCTGTGAGCATAAACTATTCTACTGGGATATCTCATTTTTGATCGATATAAGAATGAGGAGTGATGGGCTTCTAAAATCGAGTTCCTAAACGCGATAGCTTATGTATGGAGGCCCCAACATCTCCCAATCTGCGCCTCAAGATTGTGATGATGGAAAGCCCTTGGACTTAGAGAACTGATTACATCAAAGAATCCCACGCTTATAGCTATCATACGAAGTAATCTCCAGCCCTCTCCGGTCTCTCTCCTAAACATCCAGCGTTTCTCATTCCACTTGTCATTTTCCTGATGCTCCTGTCTCTCGTCTGCTCGTCATAGCCTGTAATAAACTGCCCTTTTTGTACGGAGTTAAAGTCCAAAGGGCATCAGATTTATTTCCAAATGACAGAAGAGGGGACAAGGGACAACCTCATATATCAGTCCTTCTCTTTCTCCCTGTACTCTTCCATTTCACCTCAAAGACAAAATCATCACACTGTGCCTTTGCTTCCACATTAGAAACATTTAACTATCTATGTTCCATATACCATCGATTGTTCTATCTATCTAATCCTCTTATTTATTTATTTATTTATTTATTAATATATTTATTTCCTTCATATTTATTTATCATTAATATTTACACTTATGTAGGTACAAATAAGTAAGGTACTGCATACTGTAAAGCATATTGTCCCAGTGATAGCTTTTGCACTTTTTTTTTTTTAAAGTGTACATATGCATAATTTTACTTTTCAAAAAGGAGATGCCCTAACCTGTGTTTAGGCTTATAATAATCAGTTTGCTTTGTGATCCCCATGTATTTTAAAGATTTGAGGAGAAATAATTTGCACCCTGCCTGACTGAAATATCCTGAGCACTTAAAAAGAAATAATGTCATTATAATTGTAGGACCCCCTGCTAGCTACCCCTTCTGATTCAAAATATCTTCTTGGGCCTCTGACTTTCTTTCTTTCTTTCTTTCTTTCTTTCTTTCTTTCTTTCTTTCTTTCTTTCTTTCTTTCTTTCTTTCTCTGTCATTAGTTTTGGTATACAATGTCTATATGATAATTTCTAAAATGTTCTAATATCTGGATCACAAAACCATAAGGATCAATTTCTTGAAATTGAAAAAAAAAAATAGCTTTCCACTGATGTATGGTTTGTTTGGGAATTGTTAGGATACATCAATATTTGGTCGTGATACAACTATTTGAAAATCTAGAATCTGAGGGTGCAAAGAAAAAAAATCTAAATATTGAGAAAATTGCCTTTAAATTTGTCCAAATGAAGTTCTTAGCAATGCCTATTACTAAGCAAAAATTAAGTTTTGATATATTTACAAAATATATTCATGTAACATGATCTTTCCTTAATATCCTAATATCCTAATTTTTGGCATAACATGTTTGGCTTTCCTTAATATCCTGATTTTTGCAAAAAATAAAAATTGATCATTTTGACCCACACAATGTATTGTTGGCTATTGCTACAAATATATCAGTGCTACTTAAGACTGGTTTTGTGGTCCAGGGTCACATATAATCATTTATAACATTGTTAGAAAGAAAAGAATAACCTTGATCCTAGAAAGTATAGGCTTAAAATAACCGTTGTCACTTATCACGCCTCATCCTTTTTCTTACTCCAGCACACATGTTTTGATATGTCTGCTGTATCACAAGACTGTAAAACATCTGTGCATGCGCTGCTGCGTGGGCAGGACTTCCACCAACCATCAGTGACCTGCGGTGATTCCTCCTGGACCTGCGGCACACAGAGGCTGTGAAACATGGGCTCTAGCTTCCTGAAACAGCTGCTCTGTTTTTTTCTTGACACTGCCATTCCAATACAACAACATCTCCTCCTTTAGCTTGAACCGGTGTGCCGATGCGCCTCCCCCTGTTGCACTTGACCACTACACATTCAAAGTATTGTCAAGCCACTGGCTGTGACACAAATCTAGATCAACGAAAGTGCTTTTGCTCTGTAACGTTTCCTCTTATCCCATTGCAATGTAAAACCAAAATATTGCTTGTCGTCGTTAAAGAGGGTCAAGACGATGGTGAGCACAATAACTCAGGTTGTGTCCCCTAATTAAGTATTTATGTGGCGGCAACTTGAGAAAGAGATATACTTTTACACAACACCAACCGCTCAGCCAGTCTTTTCTTCCCTTCCCCCTCCATGTATTGCTCTGCTTTTCCCAACGGCAGTGAGGCCATCATTTTGTGCACTTCCAGCAATGATATCAAAAGGTTTTTTGGTCGAGCCAAAGAGAGGTCATTCTAATAATACCCAAGGTCATTGGTGGGAGCCAATGAGTCTCCCAGTCATTTTTCATTTGTTCGTAGAGTTAACAACAGTTGCAGGGGGACGGGAACTTGGAGCCAGTAGCCATGTGATGTCACAGACACATGCCAGGGGATTATAAGGGCAGGCAGGGGACAAGGCCTGTGGATTTAAATAAGTAAATATATGCATTTTTATTTCTTATTACCATGTAAATAAAAAATAATAATGAAAACAATAAAACTTAAAGCACTGGTACAGTTATGCCATCATGTCAAAAAAAAAAAAAAAAAGTACTACAGCATATATCCTCCTCTTTTTGACAGTTTTGTATATTATAATATTTTTGGTCATGCACTTGAAAACCGGATTCTTACCAAATAAAAGACAAAATGTAGATGCATTTAATAACCTTAGAACATATCTATTCTATTCTAAAACAAAACAGTTATTTAAAAAATGAAAGAACCCTGAAATGTGCTGGAACTTAAGAAGTTTTATTCATTTTTTTTTAATATGATATCCTTTAATCAATGTATTTATTTAAATCATATTTTATAAATAATATTATTATTTAAGAAACAATATTTGATAATATTTAATAAATAATAAATAACTGTGTATTTATTTAAATAATATTTATGAACTTTGACAGGATGAAACAAACAAGAAAAATTGCTTTCATTTAAAATCGGATTTCTATTTTCAATTTTACATTAATACTGGATAACAGAAACACAATCATTTGTGACATTTGATGTTTGTTGTAATTGAAAGTCCATGGTATCCCGGTGTTCAAGATGGTTTGTCAATTCCTTTTGCTGCCACACTTATGACAGCATTGACCTAACTGTTAGCAACCCGACACATCAGTCGTAGCCCTTGTGTGTAACTTCAGCTTGTGTTAATGAGGAAAGAAACATTCTGACAAATTTATTTTGAGGAATGATCTGCAGATCAGTCCACTTTGCTTCACTGGTCTGCTTGTAGATAGCTCTGTTCCTCTAGCACAAGGTCATGGAGTGTAAATATGAATTGCATTTTGCATTACCTCCAGATGAGTGAAGCTGTCAGACAAATAATACCAGCTTTCAGTCCTGCATTCTGCCACTTCTCCCCCATTTTTTGGCCAAGAGGTCATGGGCAAATTGAAAGTGGCAGCTCGGCCAGCATGTTCGACAGACTAATATTGTTAGAGTACCCTGTCATAGCCCAGATCAGAGCTGCACAACACATACTGTCTGCAAGGGGTCGCCGTGTTTTGGCTGATGGAACAACTCCAGGCAGTCCCAAGAAGGAGGCAGAGGGAAGACAGAGGCGTCTCATTCCAGCTTCAGGGTACAAAAGTAATTCCCTAATTAAGAGGTTGCAAATTCCTTTTTATATAACATTATCAGTTGCCTAATCAGGTTACTTTTCTGAATGTATCGCATATACAGGCTTTTTCAAGTGATCACTTTTACATCATTTTATTATACCCTAAGAGATTTTTCACCCAAAAATAATAATTCTGTCTGCATGACTTTCTTCTGTAGAACACAAAAGAAGATACTTTTAAGAATGTTTCAGTTGTTTTTGTCCATGTTTGAAACCGAAACTACATTGGACATCTTCAACTCGACAGGGAAAAGGGAAATATTTCAAAATATCTTTTATTTTTCATGAATTTTTAAATTCATACAGGTTTGGAACAAATGAAGGCGAGTAAATGATGACAGAATTAGCCAGTCATTTAGTCTGTAACATTATATGGTGCTCAAACATTGCAAATGGCATAACATTGTCTATTATTTTGGACTGACAGAAAAGCTTGTGAGCTTATTAGAAGAGGGAAGATGTTATTAAATGAAAGTCTATTAAATATTAATTTACATTTTAATACAAAATCTTTAATTAGCAACATCTTGATCAATGTAAAAATAAAAAAAATAAAAACTAATTTTGTTACATTTTATTTCATTTCTGCCAGCTACCTATCAGTCTCAGCAGCTGTCCATTAACACCTGGTTTGTTTTACTTATTTTATTTTATTTTATTTTTTAACCAAAAGCACGAAAAGGTGGTCATGAAGAAAAATAACTTGTCAAGGTGAAAAGTAAAGCTCCAAGCATGAATGTGTGGATGTCCAAAGACTTTAATGATTATAAATCTATTGAGGATTTACATGTTCCACACCTCCAACAAGCCACAGGACAGATCAGAAACATGCAAAACATAAACTAATGGCACCTGTCACTGTTTTAATGGGAGATATGGTAGCACTGCTAGAGGCTTAGAAGGGGGAGGTTGTGTGGGAAAATGAAAAGAAAGAAATGGCTTCACGGGAGTGAATATTCATATCAGTATTGTCATCTACAATAACAAGAGGTGTCAATTTCACATCATTCAAAGTACACTGATGTGTGTTAGAACTGATCTGGATGACATCTTAAAGAACAGTGGAACATAGCCACCCATTCAACATGGGCACAAAAGATGTAGACATGCTCAGGCTGGCCCTGCAGAAGACTCTCTGATGTTATCAAAATATCAAAAGTAAGTCTTGCACAAGAGCTTTGACAGGGGTCAAGGTCTATGTCTACATCTTCACATGTGTCAGTATAGGTCTGGGTAGGAGACCTATGGTGTAAATGGGCTTCTACGCCTGTCATCCCCTTAATAGACTTGTCAACCAAAGGCACAGCCCAAGGAGCAAAGCTAGTGGCATGCGACGACCATATGTGGGAAGGTGTCATGAAGTCATTGAGGACTTAACGTTGAGCATAAAAATACGAGCATGGTGTCAATGGACCATTTTTTAAATTTTACCCTGTCCATCATGTATTCACACGGGAGAAAGAACAAATATTTTCGAAAATCTGTTAAACGATGATAACAATAAAATCAAATGCACTAGCCTACAACTTTAATGCAAATCCCCAAACAAGCTAAAATTACCTGTAAACGTCACCTGCGCAAGAATTTTCTTCCTACTTTTTCCGAAATATTCTTTCCATTTTTATATATTATTTAATGGTTCAGTAAAACGAATCAATTAATGATTGTTAAATAAATGCATAAGTAAAAATACAGCTGTTGTTGTTGCTATTATTATTTCGTAGTGGCATTCATTGTTGTTGTTGTTAATCATATACATTAAGCTTTCCTTAGTTAATAAATATCCCCCCAAGTTTTTTTTTTTTTTTTTTTTTTTTTTTTTTTTTTTTAAGAAAATAACAGCAAAAACAAAATGCTTCCATTTGTGTGCTTTTATTCCCCTGATATTGCAGACTTACCTGTATAAAAGCAGAAGAGGGTCATAAATCAAACCCAGAGTGTTAATTTTTGTTTTTTGGGGGGGCTTGCTTGGTCTGTATTTTCACTTACTATGAGAGAAGTAAAACTTCGAGCTATAAATTGCATGTAGCTTCTCTGTTCCTCCCGGTGTTTTCTAATTCCGGTATAATGATATAAGGTAAAATACTTCCACGTAATCTCAATGCAGTTATCAACAGTAGCCAGACTATATTTGATTTCAATGTAAAATTATGGCTCAAATTACAACGTGCATCTTTTATGACGTTGAACTTTAATTTGATTGTTCCAGTGGCAAACAAAAAAGTGATACAGAATAATAATAATAATAATAATAATAATAATAATAATAATAATAATAATAATAATAAAACATGCCAAATATACACTTTTAGAAAGAGGTGTGCACAAATTCACTATTCCGAATTGTCCAGTGTTGCGTGTAAGTGCATGTGATACATTATTTCGCCATTTATAGTTAATTAGATAGCATTCAGTGCTTATTTTTGTGCTCTATACTTTTCACACTCTTCAGACACCCACACAGACTCACTGAAGCTCAGCATAATTAAACAGCGCTCCTTTAATTGTGTTATAGGCTACATTGCGTGTAATAGTAAAAATGATCATCTCTGCTCTCTATTGAACAAAACACGGATCCTCTCTCGTTTCCCAAAATGTCTCTTTCCAGACCAATCCTCTGTTCATCACGAATTCTTTAGCGGATATCTGTCTTATTCTCTCGGTCTGCCTTGCTCTCTCTCTCTCCCCCTCTCTTTTTCTCTCCTTTATTTCACTGATCTGAGCTTGAAATGCGAAGGCAGCACAGCACTAAGCCTTCAAACGTGTGATTTTTTCAAAGGATCTCTGGAAGCAATCTCAGCTCGCCTGACCCCTGACAGCTGCACATCTCTTTATTTCTCTCTCTGCCGCCACTTCATTTGGTAGAAAAGCTCTCAGATTCACACCTCTGTCGGTCAGCACAAGTGTTTAAATGTGCATACACATAAAATGCCATGTAGAGAGAACAAATAATAATTACTTGTAATAAAACTAATAATAATTACTCCGTGCTCTCTCTGTTGTGTTCATGGCAATAATTTTGAACAGGTCCTGTTTCACGAAGCTTTGAATAGTATTCTAACTTCCAAAAAAGTGGATCCAAAAGCAACGTTATCAAAGTTTTTTATTTTATTTTATTTATTTATTTATTTATTTATTTTTTGTGCATTTTGAAAGGAGGATTCCTGTTCCCTCTCGGTGTATCCGAAACAAAAGAACACCAAACAAAATACTGATGTATTTTAATTATTGCACAACCAAGGTATTATTTCCGAGAATCAAAAGTGTTAAAAATCGTGCTTAAAACGGTACTTGCCAGTTTGCATGACAATATAGGCCTGAATAGAATAATCTAAAACTTTATGTATAGGTATACTATGGTCTATATAGGCTAACTAAGTACAGTGAATGCACACTTGAAAATATTACAATCTCACTCAAATGTTGCAATGGTTACACAGATAAATAAATAAATAATTTGAACAAAGGTAATTTGAGTAAACGAGTGCCTCCGACTCTTTCTTCCTGCAATGGCAAATTCAAATCTGGTTCAGTATCCTGTAACAATTACATATTACATTTTGCAATAAAATGTCAAAAGTAGCTACTTTACTGTGCTGATACCTCAACCCAGGTATTCTATAAATGCAACAAATGTTTAACTATGTGGAGATAAGAAATTAATAGCCACTATAAGTGAGGATGCGGATGCAAAAGCAGAGGCCTTTGTAAGAATCTACATTGCATGTCATCAGTTTGAAAGCGTTTATCCTGGGCCGTTTTCATCAGTCTCTTTGTGGAGTTCACCAGATGTCCAAAACTATATAATTATTTATTATAATTATTACATTCAGTATTTTCGGCGTCTCGACTTTCAGCAACAAGGTAAATATGTTCGTGTTGCAGAGGGAAATCCCTGGAGAGGCTAACGAAACTTTAGACCTTAGTTTACCACCCTTGAACCCAACAGTTCCCATAACGATGCACTTCAGTTTTGCTTAATGACGTGCATCTAACTGGTTTGGGACACCACATGATTTTAAGATAACCTTTAACGCAAGTAAAGGTGATGTTAGGATTGTGTTTTGCAGGAAAGCCGACCCAAATCGTTGAAGTTGTCTCCGAAGTGCCGAAAGATGAACTTGAGGTTTATGGGGGACAAAAATAATAACAAATACTTAGTATAATAATACACTTTATAATAAATTAATAAAAAAAGACTATTGTTTCGTTTATTTTACCATTATGCTATTGCACAAATAGCTATTAGTTTAACTGCAAAATGATATTATACAAATACTGCCTCTTGTTTTTCATATGAAAATATATCATGTTTTTGGTATGTTGGAAATGTAGTGTTTTGTTACGTAATTTAAAAGCATGTATATTGTGTTTTTGGTTTCTTCTATTGCTGCCATTACTGAAACAATTGCATTTATATATTCATATAAACGAAGTACACAATGACTTGATTATTGCTGTTAGTTTGTAGCATACCTTGAATTATCAGAATGCAGGTTCCCGTCCCTGTTTTTAAGGGTGAATATGTTGTGGGACCCTCCCTCTTTTGAAATGAGACTGTAGGCCATATCATTAGATCGGATGGCAAGTCTTTATACAAAGTGTTTTGCATAATTATATACCAAAGCCAGAATAGCCACCCTCAAATTTTATGGGTCACATAGCATCCACAATTGCCACATTATTGTCCTCCGAAGTCTGGCCCAACCAGTGACAAGAAATGAAAAAAAAATCTCATCTGCCTAATCTAAATTTGCGAGATTGAATTTTCATTCTAATAAAAAAAGTAAAGAAGATTATTCCCAAACTGACAAATTGTTTACATTTAACGATAAAGTTCAGAGAACTGGCCAAGACATAAGGGAACGAGAATGAAGACTAAAATTCTAAACTAAAATTAGATTAAAAAGACTAAATTCTAAAAACAGACCCAGATCCTATATTTCAACTAATGTGACTATTAATGTTTTATTGTGTGAAATGGCATGATGATATTGCTTGTCTGATTAAAGCATGTGTCACTAATTGTATATTATTATTATTATTTTTAATAATAATAAACATTATTATGTTGCACATTACTTTCTGAAATAATTCATTTATGAAGTAGCACCCGGTATAATTTTGTACAATAATTTTGTACATACAACGCGAAAAAGAATGGCAGATAGTAGAAATGTTAAAGTTACACTAATTCATAATAGTGATAATAATAATAATAATAATAATAATAATAATAATAATAATTGATCAATTTCAGAAACATAACAAATGACAGTATTTATCAATTCTTAATCAAAATGTCTAATCAGTTTTATTTTTATTTTATAATCCAAATAAAATTATCCGTTTTCTTTTTAACATAATTTTGTAAGACTTGCAGTTGTCAGTGAACGTGAAGTGGACAATAGAACACAACTAAGAAAGAGAGAAAGATAGAGAAAAAACGAGTTCAGTGGGTCGATCGTGGAGGTCAATCATATTTAGAAATCTGCTCTCTTTTTAAATTATGTACATTTGTTCCTAAAACTGTCCGCACAGACGCCTGACGTTATGACATAATTACGTTTAGTTATTTAGTTAGTTTCAGTAAATATATACTAAAATTTAATTATATTGTAATTGAGATTTAAATTACCGAATTGTTGTATGCTGTAGTCAAAGGAAAAGATACAAGAAAAGAAAACATATGCCTACTAATTTTGAGTGTTAAATCCTCATACATTTTTTTAAATGATGATGATGATGATGATGATGATAATAATAACAAACATTTATTATAACAGGGTATTATTATTGGGTATAAACAGTACATTTATAAAGTTTTCAACATGTGTATCAAAACGTTACACAAGTTCTTTATTTCTAAACTGTTGTTGTTGTTTTTAATTATCTAGATAGAGTGTGAGATTTCTTTTTACCATACAAAACGTTTTACCAGATTCCCAATAAAGTACGAGTCATCCAATTGTCAGACGATACTGTTTATTATATCACTATAATAAACAGCATGCATTCCTCTCCTAAATCCCACAATTCCTGTGATTTATCTTACAAAACGTATTTTTGGAAAAACAAAAAGATAAGGAGAAATGCATCATTAAACATCAAGTTATCCGAATGTACAAACACATGTGAAACTGCAGAAGCATGGACAAAATAACAAAGTCAGCAGCAAAACAAAAATATAAATAGCATTTGCAATAAACAGATAAATAAATAAATAAATGTACATGAACTAGAAAGGAAAGCAAAACAATCTTTAAGTAAGACGATGTCTGTAAAAGCCACTGCTATGTTTACAGTATCACATTTTTTAAAGTAGCCTACATTTTAATAGCTTAAATGAGTTGATAATATATTACAGATTTCAAATGACAAAATATCTGTAACAAATATACAGACTTTTTTATTTATTTATTTGTGAAACACGGTTGGTTTTCAATCTCAAATGAAATACGTATGCACAAACAGAAAAAGGACAAATAGAATCTTTAAAAAAAACGTGATACTTTATTGATATTTGATACATTTTAATAACTGTGTAATATATCAACATTAACCAATAAAAAAGACAATGTCTGATAACTCCGACATGTGTGACAAAACCAGCGGGTAGTAAAGGAACCTCTCTTTTGACAGATAAACAAAATAGCGCCATCTTGCTTTCAAATGTAAAACAGCAGCCTCGGTGAAAAAAACATGTCTGATTAACCGGGAGATGTCTGTTGCTTGTGATTTTGATCCACATATCAAAATGAAACCCAGTTCAAACCTAAATGTATGAAATTCCTGTTTTGCTCTCTAAATTAATAAATATTAGTAGCATTAGTATTAGTATTTCCCTGCAATAGAGAGCTGTATTTTCTTTCTTAAAGCATCTCCATACTGAAGTCGACAACATGCTTACCTCTCTCAGCATGACTGGCAGCAGTGCTTGAGAATTTAATGCACCCGTGTCTTATTGTTCAATCCATGCAAGGATTGGAGCTGGAGGGGGCCGCTAATGATCTTGAAAAAAGAAACAGGGAGCATGTGTCTCCAGAACTGACATCGCCCGCTATCATGAAAGCAATGGCGCGGGTGTCGGGGTCTGTCTTTCTAAGTAGGCTATCACTGTGCACTCAGTGTTCAGATGTTTAGGTGTAGGCTACATCTCAAACAAAATTAGAGATGGTATGGGGAAAATCTCCCGTTTCTCCTGTTTGGAAATTGTCATTATGTTTTAAGGATTACATACAGTATCCTATAAATTTATAAACTAAGTAATTCACTTCAACGTGTTTAGTTCATTTTATTTTTGATTGATTGATTTATTTATTTTTCAAATCTGACGGTAGGCTACATTTGTCTGATCCACTATAGCTATTCAAAGGAGATTTCACAACCTATAAACGACAATATTAAAATCTTAGCAAAATACGTGTTTGAAGTTGTGACAACTAACTTTTGGGTGCATTTGATTTTCAAAGTGTAATTCTCATTGAGAGGCATGGCTCTTTACGGAGAGATGGAGAAGAAAGAATAGCAGTCAGCGGTCGAGGACAAAGATATCCAAGGCCTTCGTCGCTCGGTGTCTTTTTACACTGCTGTGTTGAGAGGATTTGATATTTGCGTCTCGTTGAAACACAGTTATAGAAATATATTTTGACGGTTGAGTTACCGTGCTCTAACCTAATAAAGCACGTGTAGCTATGTGAGAGGTGTCTTACGTATCATCCCGTTTATGTGTTACACATGTGTTTAAATTACACAATTAATGATTCCTTAAAAGCAGCAATAAAAATGTGCAATAATATTTAATTAATCAATCATTCGTTAAATCATAGGTAACGTCATATCAGTAGTGAACTAGCACGGTTTATTCTATGATGATTCCATGTTGCTTTGTTTGATCACGAACGCTTTTCATCTCGAACATTTTTTTTTAAAGAGCACCTTTCACAGTTGTCAGAAACTAGAGGAAACCCTGTATTCGTTTCTTAAACCGGAGTTTGTTCAATAGATGCAAACACCTTTACATATTACAAGCTACAAACATTTACACTTGTTATTCGTATGCTCAGGGAGTTAATACTATTGAGACGCTTAACATCTACATATTACAAAATAAAGGTGACATAAACACTAAAAAAATTGTTGGCCTATCAATGATTAAAATAATTTTCTCAATGACGACATCAATTAACACCACCACCAATAATAGTAATAATAGCCTATATATTATAATAATAAATATAACAGCAGCAATAGAAGCAGAAGGATTTTTAAAAAGTACACATTTGTCCTCAGTATGGTTCTGATCACTCTGAAACATTTACACTCTTGATTTTTAACTAGCAAATGAACAATGAAAAATGTTGTAACATTATTTTAAACGGACCCTACATCCTGTACAACTGAGGACCTCGAACTCTCCACAAAAAACGTACATTTATCATCAAATGAGATTTTACATGTGGTTCTAAATTTCAGTTCTAGCGTTCAAACAGTTATCTCTGTAAAAAGTAATTTCCCTTTGAAACTGATTAGCCTATCAGTATTATAATTTTTATTTATTTTTTATTTTTTACCGCGGCAAGAAGCAGATTTGTATTCACTAGTCCCACTTTTTCAACTCTAAATCCAAGTACTGCAAATTAGTTTATATGGTACTATGATTGTCTTTAGGTTTGAGCTTCAGATCTCTGTCTCTCTCTCTCTCTTCTCCTATTGGTTCCTCTCTCACGCGCAGTAAAGTGAGTTCACTGACTCAGACCAACGTTTAACTCTAGCGGCAGACACAGCGTGTGCAGTCTGTAGAAGGCCGCTTTACACAGGTATCAGATTTTGTTGACGTTGTGTCGCTAATGTTTTCCTCTTTACCCTTATATGTTTAAGTCTTTAAATGAAGACATTTCTCAGTCGGAAAATAAACAGGATGTTATGGAAAAAAGATAAATCTTACGGACTCAAAATGAAAGCAGTCATTCTGTTCAAGATGTTATAGTCGAGTTGCCGAGTAGCCTATTAGCAAATACCTTACACTACCTTGTCAACACAAAGTCGGTTTAACATTTAAAACTATTAAGTCTATGCTGTGGGGATGGGGGGTGAGGGGACAGTAAATTGTAAGCAGCGTACCCCTTTGTAGCCTATACTATGTGCACTGGTGCAATTGTCACTTTTTTCTTTAATGTTAACCTATCTAGGCTATGTTCCCCCTTTCGGCGGTAGGCCTATTTCACTTACCCAAGTTCTAAGCTTGAAGTAGCTTAAACAGGGACGAAAAGAGGTTAATACACACTGATCGTCTAAAAACCTACCGAATGATTAGCGCAAGAAAGTAACCAAAATGTAGAACGCTCAGGATGTGTGTTTTTCTCAAGAAACAGTGAATGGAAGTCATTGTAAAGACGTGTGGTGTACTAGACAGATGTCTGAGAGGAACCTGTGCACTGGGAATGATAATGAATGAAACAAGAATTAACCCGTCCATTTGAAACTGTGCTAAAGATCAGTATGCGACCTGCTCCTTTGCTCCCAACAAATCGGTGGAAGAGAAAGACTTCACCATAAACTTTGTGATGTTTCATTACAGAAAGACGTATGTGTGACAAAATGGACATATTATAAACAGCATTAGTAACAATTATTACACTAACAAGAATTGCTTTTATTGCGTTTCATAAGTTTAATGTCTTCTGCGTTAGCTCATAGATTATTATGTGATCTGACTAAGTAATAATAAAAATAGCCGAGCATTCTTCACCCTCACGGATTTGACACATTATTGTATGAATAGAGCAACCGAAAATGTTTTGGGAAAAATGTTTTTAAAAAATACAATGGGGGATGGGATGTCCAATGGTTTTTATATTCTATGCAGTGATGTAATCCATCCCCTTACTTTGGTACGTTGTAAGTTATACTAAAATAATATATCAAGCTTAAAGTCTTTAATGTTATTGATTTAATGCTTGTTTTAGCCCAGACTGAACAGACTACACTTCGAAGCAGCTCACCAACCCCCTCAGTCTCTCCCTTTGTGTTAAAGTTGGCTCAAGGTCTCGGGAGGTCCTGGAAGTGACAGTTCTGTGAATAGCGGGTAGATGGCACAATTTTCTAACATTTAGAGAGAGGAACCCACCAAGCCGAGAGCAGCAAGTCTATTTTAAAGCACTTTATTCAAAATAACAAAGACAGACGGACAGGCAAAAATGCACATACATCGCATTGAAGCATGTTATGTTTTGGGTTACCTATACGAGTATTTGTATGGCTCCAGTTTCGAATTATATTTAGCCTATATATTAAATAGGCTTACTGACCCAGTCATGCATTTGGCGGTTTTGTAAAAATACATAATTGTTATTAATATGAAGATTAGCCTATCGAAAATACAAGCATTTACTTAAAACAGCTGTAAAAAGGAAAGAAAATCGCTTATGTGTTAGACTAGGCCACATTAAGTTGTTGTTTAATTGGTCCATTCCACGCAATTTGCAAAAAAAATATATAGATGACGTCAGACAAAAGTTCTCCAAAGTACCTCATTATTTGAAAAGCCAAACACTAAGGTCGTGACGAGAGTTTTTCTCATATAAACTGATATAGCCTAAATCTGAGGGCTAGAATTATGGACAGGTCCCCCCTATATTCAGCAAATTTTACGAGGGGCAATAAATATAATGAAACAGAAATATGTTGATAGTTAAGTGACGTGAAGGAACAACACAGACGTTAAATTTGCTTTTTTTTTCTCTAAGGGAGTGGGGGTCTATGCTTTGCTTATTATCGCTGCTCTTTGGAGGTCGCTATGGAAACCAATTGCTGGCTCTTCCTTCGTCGAGCTCATCATACGAACAACACAAGCGAGCATATGATAGCCTATCTCAAAGCTATGATGACTTTTGCTAAGGGCTCTAACAGATGTATAACCGATCGACAAAACCACATTCATTTAACTTGAAGACATTGTAAGGGTTATGCCAGGTCATCATTAACCTGGGATTAAAATTAAGTTGAAAACCTCCGAAACTATTTCCCATTCTTTATTGCAGTGGCGCAATCTCGGCTCACTTCAATCTCCTCCTCCCTATTTCACTTTTTGAGACAGTACCACAGTTAGGCCAGATAATTAGTGCTAACTTTTAAAATTGGGCCTAAATTTAATTATTTTAGGAACATCAGCAATTATGCTGGATGGCGGTAACCGAGCAGTTCACTCCTTCGCGACCGCCAACACCTTACATTTACACAGTAGGTAACGATTTTTGAGGCAGTTTTTCCGAACCTACATCATCACATAATAATGCCTTTATGAAACAAAGCCCTCGCACCTGCAAGAATATTGACGTGCTTTACACGAATTTAAAATATCTGCTATAGATATATAGTGAATCATTTTGTTGTTGGCTCGCCTGGACAGCCATATCCCATAGTACTTTTTCCACGAAGAAATAAATAAAAGTGACATTGTACTGAGGGAGACCTCATTAGTTCGTTGTCCGACGCTAATAAAATAACAGAAGTGCAAATTATAGAGTTCAGCCTCAACACACGCTCTGTCAACTAAAATCAAGTCTGTGAAGCCATGATCCAAATTACTACTAACCTGCTCTGGTAAGCCTATCAAAGCAAAACGTGCATTTAAAGCGAAGCAACTGACAAATCATCTTTGACAAAAATATGCTACCATGCAACTTAAGATCTGTGACGTTTGTGTACGATGGAATTTGTTGCAAAGACTTATATACTGGAATTATTTTTTAAAGCATGCAATGCCAATGCAATCATTAAGCAACTACTAATAGTATCTCGAGTAGTTAATAGGTCTCATCACTGTGTCATAATTACAAGCCTTCCTGCTACATGCATTAGCGCTCTCATCAAACACACATCCTGAACCACGTTTAAAACAATAACAAACATCCATCAATCATTTCCGATCACCTAAACAGGCCTTTACCGATAGATCCGAGAGAGAGAAAAAAAAAAAAAAACTTACCAGAATTACGCTATAACTCTTGCCTCCCCGATCATCTTAAGTAAATAAATCAAATAAATACATTCATTTAATATAAAGGTTATTTAGATTTTTTGTTGTTGTTGTTTTTAGGCTACGCAGTTGAACAAACATGAGCAATGGTGGTACTGGTCTGATAACCATTATTGTTCATCCCATTCTCCCTCAGCCATCATAAGTTAGGCTACTTAATCTCAGTGTGCCTGGTCAAATATCATAACAATAAAGTATAACAAAGCTATATTTGGGGTCAGGATGTTACCCTTTTCTCCTCAAAGCTATACACAAGTAAGTATAATTTATAAAACGAGATCTGGAAATCTACTGTATTTTAGGGAGAAACTAACGAGCTAGCAGTGGTCTTGTTAAACTGGGCTACATAACCCTACGTAAAATGGGAAAGTAAGTTTTAATTACATTGACAATGAAAATATCAAGCATATCTTTGCATTTTAGGACTCTTGGACTCCTGACAAAACTTTAACACGGTTTCTGTCTAAAGGTTTTTTTTTTTTTGGGCCTTCGGTGTCGATTGAGGGGGCCTTTTCTCCTAGCAATATGGTTTCTATTACAAACACCGCTTTGCTCCGGGGAGCCGTATCTTGCGTTGAATTGCAAGACGCCATATTGTCTCAACTAATAGGACACCAAGTTGAAGGCGCAGTTTACAGGATAGCTTCACACGCTTGGTGTCCTCTAACAGATAGACCCAAATGTGACATATAAAATACTGCTTTTGAGGTAGAACAAACAGTGGGTCTGCATGTTGTCATTTGTCACGTTTACAACAAGATGGCATTTCATTTGACATGTATTGAACGTCCAATGTTGCATTTCATGCGACTTCAGTTCCGACGTGTCAGTACCTGCTCTGAGAAGATTTTATGTATTTAAATGGAAAGTGATACCCAACAAGGCAATGAGCAAGAACCTGCGCATATACACAGTCTATACCTGGTAAGTAGGAATGACATGATACTTGATGTTACCTTATTGTTTTATCAAAGACGGATTGATATTAATGTGTAAAAAGTAAATTGTTAGAGGGCGAATCAAAAATACTCTCTCACTTTAAGCTGCAGCACTTTTCACGTGTATTTACATAACCAAATTTAGACGTAACATGGACAATTTCCCATGCCAAACCTCGGAGTCACCCTCTCACCCCCAACTCTCTCTCTCTCTCTCTCTCTCTCTCTCTCTCTCTCATACACACATACGTATACTCAACATTCAGCAGTTCGAGACAGAGCATGAGTTCACTGTTCGATATAAGATACAGATTTGTCTGCTAATGAATAACACATTGAAAGCCTTTTGATTTCAAATTCATAAATTATAATTTAATACCAAGAACAAATTTACAGCAGAATGCTTGTTTACAATAAGCTAACACAAACAACAAACAAGAATTGTTTTCAACTATAAACTTCCACACACACACTCACGTATATCACTTGCAATTAATAATAATCAATAATAATAAAAAAGTATCTATACGTTATCAATACCCTGCAGTAATATATTTTATATATTTATATAAAAACGTGGGTCAGTTTAAACTGTTCATAATTACAATCATGTATCATTCACTGGTCCATATGTGACAGAGAACAGCCCAAAATAACTGTTCAATCAACTACACAATATGATCCCTTTTTATCCAATCACAACATGGTGTCTTGTGTGTTGAAAAAAAGCCTCAAAACAAGGACGAAATTGCAAGCTTTCACACATACACACACAAGGCATCTGTTACAGACCGAAAAGGAGCAGAACACCAAGTCAAAATAACCACCCCTTTCCAAACCAGCTCACCCTGTTAAGTGTCAACCTATCGTCGAACATGTTTTTTTCACCTTTTTTTTGTCTTTTTAAATACAAGGGCTAGTGTACTGAATGCACAGATTATATCTATACAGTCAAAAACATTTACATTTATATATATATATCAAAGGTAAAATAGGTTAGCGACCTGTGGCCATGCATTCACAGTCTAAATACATGAAAAAGAAAGGAAGAAAAAAAAAAAACATTTGTCTTAATATGTATGTACATTACAAACAGAACTTTCAGTGCTACTAGCTAAGTCTGTCACTCATTTGAAGACATTTGTATTACCGAAAAAAAAAATTGGCAACCACAGTTTTATTCTTAATCACATATACGTTGTATAAAGGAAAAGTCCTTGAAATGAATTGACCTATATTTACAAGAATACTGCCTCTACTTGTGTTTTTTTTTTTTTTTTTTTTTTTCCCTCAAGTGAAATGAACAATTTTAAGACTAACTTTGTAGATTCTAAGCGTGTTCCCCATGGTGTATAGACTTCAGTAACCGTTAATAACACATTTGCGCTGTACAGGCACTTTAATGCTTTAAGTGTTGAGGGACATTTATAGGGACGTCTTATTAATACTGCTGCTTTATCATTAAAAGAATGATGACCCATCATTTCCCCCACGTTCAAAATACAGTTTACTGTGGCAAAACACTTGAGCGAGAATTCGCATGGGCGCAACTTAAGGTGGGTTCCGGTAATACATCTGAAAATATTAAGTGGGGGTCTCCTTAACTGTAAAAACACGTTGTTCTACTATTTGCATTACAACCTGACGACCATTCCCGAACCCAAATATGTAAAAAAAAAAAAAAAAAAAAAAAAAAAACCGAGGCAGGTCGTAACTCTCAACCAAATACGATGAGAATTTGCAAATACTTTTGTGGCGCATATAACTAACTGATAGCTTTTGCAGAGTGTAGAGGAGTATTGCTCCTGCATCCATTTTGGAGGATAATGATTTATGGTGCGTCTATATCAGTTAGAAGAATAGTGTAAGACACTGGAACGTTACTGCTCTGGCATTTTGTGTAGCCTTTGTAAATTTGAGTTGATCATGAAAATAATCCCTACTCTTGTTCATTAAGGGACATCAATGGAGTAAGTGCGCTTGCAGCATTAAGCATAGCCTATATTGCTGTGGATTTAGTTTTAATTCTCGAATTCTCGAAGAACGTCTTTACATTACTGAACTGTTTTAGAAGTCATGGTTATTAAAAAAAAACAGAACAAAACAACAACAACAACAACAACAACAACAACAACTGCATACTACAGAATCACATAGGCCGGTTTGGAACCAGAAAGGAGGAACAAAAATTACAAAAACAGCTATAGATACATGGACACAGGACAATAAAGCAATTTGGAAAAAAAAATAACTTTTTTTCTTCTCTGCTTAATCTTTCCAAATTGTCGCTTAAATGCACTTTATAGTTTTGATGTCCCAGAAACGATTATACAAAACCTTGAATTATTTTTCTCTTGCCTTTTTCCCTTTTGTATTAATTTTAGTGGGTTATTTATTGATTTCTTCATTTTTGCAATTATTAAAAAAAAACAAAAAACAAAAAAAACAACAACAAACAAAAAAAAAACATTAGAACATACTGTTCAGAATGACACTGGGAGCAATCTCTGGATTTCGAGGCTTCACTGAATGTCTCAATTTTAAAATTCACAGTCATTGTATGAAAGTCTTTCTTCGTGAAAGTAAACTCGTGTAACAGCCGTTTCCTTCTACAAAAGAAGCGCTAACTATTGTAGTCACAGCCCCTTTGATCATTCCTTCTGCCTACTGAATCGACATGTAAGGCCAGTTAAAACTGCTCCCCGACAGCAACATATCCCTGATGAGGGTTTCAATTGGGGTTTTACCTACCAATCGGACGAAAAATAATTGCTCTATGACCGAAGACGAGACTGTACGGAGAGAGGGCAAGCGCAGTAACAACTTCCCAAATCGAGTTGGCTGGTTGGGATACTGGCTCCGAACGTACTCCTCCAGAGCGCACTGGGACTTCTCTTGCAAACTTTCCACATGGGCCACATCTGACAGGCCACAAGCATCTATAAGGAATGGAGAGATAATCAAATGTTTATTACATCAACTGTACACCTGGACCATCCATTTACAAAACGACAAGGCACACTACAGTAACACATACTATTTCATTGAACATTGCTATTACGTCAGTAAATACACACTGTACATCACAATATCCTTATAGCATGTAGCCTAACTAACGTAATGCACAAAACATCGCTTTCTGAAAACCATAAGCTTCATACGAGTTAACTTTAGCTTTTACGTTCAAATTCATACGAGATACATAAATCGTTTATACGCTGCAGTTCTGCTGGTACGTATTTTATAAAAGCGAGCTAACGGAGTAAACATTCCAGCGTATGCGTTGTTCTAAACCTTTTGAATAGTGATCCAAGTTATCCCCATATAAAGGACAATTTAGCAGCATGTGGGCCATACTATTATGGCAAAAAGATAAACATAAGGGCAATATATCTATATATATATATATATATATATATATATATATATATATATATATATATATATATATAAAGTATATATATGTATCGATTATTATTATATATTATTATTATTATTATTATTATTATTATTAAATATTTATAGAACCAACAGACCCTTTAATCCTTAACTTTTAAACCATATTAAAAGCCGTTTTTTGAAGATCGACAGCAGACTCAAAGAGCAAAATATCCACAAGAGGTGGTATAAGACTTTAAATCAATAAAGTGATTGCAAAATGCTGCCCTACATGACATGAACTTTTAAAGGTGTAATGTTAACAACCGTCCCATTAATATGTCTTCTTTAAAGTTTTGATTCATTTATATGTTATTGTTGTAGGAATCATTATCTGTGAAGGAAGCAAAACAGAATATCTGCATTCTGGGGCAATCTTTCTTGTGCAACTGGTAGGCTTTTTCAGTCATACATTTCCAAGAGAATATATTCCCCATGAAGTTTTAAATCTGTAAAACTTTTTCGCTTTAGCTCTGTGATACACAAATAAAGAAAGGAAGTCAGGGTCATGACCCAGATCTGGAACGAGTCCAGCATGTGTCTTGGATCCCTAGATCCTCCTAACAAAACAAGGAAGGACTGTGAGCTTTTAACAACGCACAAAAATGTCTTGTCGCCCGCCACAAAAAAATAAAAATTAAACAAAACTAGCCACTAGTGTTTATCGCAACGTGAATATATCTATTAATTTAAACTATCGGCTCCAGCGTAAAGCTGGGCTGTGATATGTGTAAACGGAGCATTAGGCCTTTCTTCCCTTTCCTACACAGCCTCACCCCCCTCCCCTCGAGCATGACATCCTTAATATCTGTCATTGCAAATAAATACAAATAATTAATTGCCCTTCAAGATCTTATTATGTTTATGTATTGTGAAACTACAACAAAATATGAATAAAACTACAGTTTTGAGTTTGTAAGTCGATAGCGATCATTTTATCACATTATTAATATTTACAATATTATTATATAAAAAAAATCTAGACTACGTAGCTAATAGGCGCTATATGGAAACTTATTTTTCCATTATTTTTGAATGCGTATAAATAATGTTTTTTTTTTTTTTTTTTTTAATGTATTGTTGGCTTTCACAAAATATGAATTGCATCACCATTTAATTCTTAAAGGAGCTTAAGTGTTAAAATAAATTGCTAAGCGTTAAATATAATTGCTATAGGCTATTACATTACTGACGATACGTCGGAGAGTTTAAAAAATATTAGTCAGAAGAAATAATTTTCCTAGTTTTACTTATTCATTTAAATTATTATTAGAGAGCACTTACGTGGCTATTATGACGTGTGTGTTTTAATAACGTTTACAGATAAATATGCTAAAACTAGCACACATACCGTTTTCTAGATTTTATTTAACTAATCCACGTTTCTTTACTGTACAAACACACTGAAATATAAACTAGACGTTTAGAAAATAAAAACTTACCTGAAGTGAATAAAACGATGGCCTTTAAACAGCTGTATTCAGCAGAGTCAACGTGCAAAGCTTTGAGCTTTTCTACTTGTTCTTGGAAGATCCTAATGTGGTCCATAAAGGCGACCACTCTGTCCGCAGACATGGGGGAGGCATGGAGCCCAGCCGCCGCCAGAAGTGGAGCCACATGGAGCGGCATGGAGCATTGAGCAGCGTTGAGCACAAACAACTCACTCCAGGTCAACCTCAAAAGGGCAACCTGGTCGGTAATTTGGAGGTCTGGGAAGAAGGGAATATTCCTGGCCCACTCTACCGCACTAAACAGCATCCTGGCTGCCAGTTCACAAATGTTCTCGATGCCCATGATGTTGTTGGGCTGCATGCATTGACTGCCATACCGAGAAGTTGGGTAGGGCTCCGCTCGTAGCAGTAGAGAGATATATCCGGATAAGTAGGAATGGCAGTGCAGTGGGTCCCCATTTGTCAAGGCGAACTGACCATGGTGTGGCTGTGTGGGTGGCATCCGTCCCCTTTGCACTGCTGCAGTAAAAAGAGAAACTGTAGATATTGATGCTTGAATTCTACAACAACAAAACATAGCTTGACCTTGTTCCTGCTTCACTTGGTGTGTTGTTACCATACAAATTGTTTAGAGAACTACACCAATTGCATTAATGCAATCAATTATTATCCCACTTGACACGTGCAGAACTTTTAAACTATTAATGTGGCCTCCATGATTCTACTGTTAAATGAAATAAAAATAAAAATAAACTAGGTTCACGATATGCTCACAATAATGCTCTGCAACGTGCACTGCATACACACAAAATAATTATAGTAAAATCCAATGTTTTATTAACAGAAAAATAGATATTGGCAAATGTTTACATTTTAGTGTACTTGTCAAATAATTTGTGTTTACGTTTCACAGCAGACAACATGAGTCCAGTGAATACATGCACAAAGAAAAACATGAATGCTAACCCTTAACCTATTTAGCTAGCGACAGAGTCAGTTCTGCTGTCTATTGAGAATCTGCGAGCAAAATGAATGTCTGGCGGAACGTTTATTTAAATAAATGCTATCAAAAGCGCAGCAGTGATTATTATTTACTTTTATATCGGAGAGGAGCAATGTAGATTGCGGTCGATCTGGAGACCATAGCCTAGTGTGTGTGTGTGTGTGTGTGTGATTTTGACGCTGCCTCTCCATACTCCCTCGCCATAACCGCACGGCATATCTGCAGTGATATTATTAAAAATCAACACGAACGCCCCTGTTTTCGTCGCCGAATAAAAGTGGTGATCTATTTAGCGTTGCGAACATGTAAAATGCGAAATAGTCGCTTGAGAGAGGGTGTTCATTATTCGAGCATTACGGGCGCCGTGATAACGCTCAGACTCGAGCGCTATAGGCGGTTCCTTCGCGTGCTGTGGTCGGGCAGACCGAGAGAGAAGAGTCGGGCATAAAATACAGGGGGACGTAGCATGCATGGTTTTATCAGACTAAATACAAAAGACAAAGACAGCAGTAAAACAACAAAAATCCCAATACCTTCCCGTCTCATGCCAACTTTGAGGCATTTTTTGAGGCGGCAGTACTGACACTGATTGCGATGGTGCTGGTCAATGGGACAATTCCTGTTGGCACGGCATGTGTAAGTGAGGTTCCTTCGTACGCTCCGTTTGAAAAAGCTTTTACACCCCTCGCAAGTGAACTGGCCGTAGTGTTTGCCGCTGGATTTGTCCCCGCAAACCACGCACTCTATGTGCTGTGGTTGCTGCTTTTCCGACTGATTCTGCGTCGTCTGGTTCGTCGGGGTGGACTGTGTGTTGTTGTTCGGGGGTCCTTGAACGGGTGTCTGAGGGGTTGGAGGGGCAACCTGAGAGGCCGTCAGACCCAGCTGGCCTGGTTGAGGGGTTGGAAGGGATAGTCCTCCTTGGGCTTGCGATGAGAGGGTGCCCTGGGTCTCGGCCACATCGTCCTGGGAGCCTCTCCACACTACCATTGCCATATCTATCAGTCAACGTTTAAAAAACTTTTTGTTCCCCGTTTTTGGTTTCGGAATGCTTTGTTTCAAAAAATAATAACGCAGCACGGTGCCTTTATCACTTAGGAAGGTAAAATAAATAATTCAGGATCGGCACGGTGGGTTAGAGTCTGAATGTCCGTTCAAAGTTGCGCACCGACGACAAACAGTAGTCTATTTCTTGACTGAAAAAGCGTTACCTGGCATGTGGCTAAAACTGAAGCAAAGACAAGCCGAATAGCAGCCTTGCTCTTAGAGGCCAAGTCCAGGGGCACTTGCAGTCATCCATCCAGTAAACCCATCAAGGAAAAAATGGGAAATAAACACGACGGAAGAAGATATGAACAGAGCAGGACAGAGAACTTCGCGTGTGTAGCGATGTTCGGACGCGCAGAAACACGCAGCTTTCAAAGATAGCCTACTTGCGACACGCGAGAAGTTCCAGCGTAAAGTCTTGAAGAAAACCAACAACTGGCAAAAAAATATTGCCGCTTCTTCCTTTTCTTCAGATGAGGTAGCGCTTGCAGCCGCGCGCAGTTGCAGCCTGTGCTCGAGTCAAATATGAAGTCAACTCTCCGGCAAGCAGGACTGATAATAAAACAAAAAGATCACAACCTATAGAACCTCCTTCATGCGCGTAAAAATAATAAGAGAGCGAACAGAGAATCAAAGTGATCAAATATGTTAAAAAGGGGGAGGTTAGGAAGTGACTGCGATTTGTAGGCGCTGGGCTGGCAGAATGCTTTCTCTCTGATCAGCTCACTGAGCTCTCTATATAGTGAACTTTGACACGACTGCTGCAACTTAGCACACGTTACCATGGAGATGAGTTGCCATATATGGAAAGTGACTGTGTTTGACTGGTCAGAGCTCACGGACCTCCCCCTGAACCCTATTGGCTAGTCGGCACTTGTGCTACTTGGTTCTTTGCCAAAGCCAGGAAAAAGGGTCGAGGAGCCGCTTGGTCCTAAAGAGAGTAGAACACAGTTCGATGGAAAAATGATCGCAATACATGTGTTCATTATTTTTATGCATTTGAAATAAAATCCACTATTGCCATATCTTTTAAAGCCGCTTTCCACGCTTCGTACGTCCGGGGCTTCTCAGAAATCAATATTACGCAAATATATAGCTATACATGTTATAAATTTTGTTTTGTTTTTAAATAATGTGACCACAAAAATATCTCCGTGATAAGGATATGTCTGTTATTTAGATTTTGAATTTTCCAATGTGTGTTACATGCATTGCATACCTTTTTGTTACATTTATATAAACTGGCTGCAACGTATATGATTTGGTCTCTTTCATTAATCCATTTATCCGCATTAACGCCTCGTTATAAATCATGAAACTGCGTATCATTTATCAAGTCAATAATGCACTGACAAATACATTTTAAACAGAGACCGTTCACGAGGCAACATGCAATTTACGCGAGAGGCTATTGTTGTAAAGTTTGAGTAGCCTGCTTACACTGTTATATGTCAAATATGTATGCGGAACTCTACTTTGTCAGCAATAATGAAAACATCCTATTAAATTGATTAAAAAAAAAACCCCAAAACAAATCAACGAGTCAGAATGTGTGCAAGCTATATGTGAATATTTGGGTACAGTTGTTTAATTTTAGCAGAACATGAATATATTACATACGTTGCATCTGATTTTATATAGCTACCAATCAAATAAATGATTTTAAAAAATACCTATTATATTGGGGTTTTGCGTATAGGTCTTAAATTTAAGTCGAATGACTTTACCCTTTACCCTAAAAAAAAAAAAAAAAAAAAAGATATCTAATGATTACTGATGTTTATACCGTTGTCTACACAATTTACAGTCTTAGGAAATCAGCACCAATTGTCACATATGCTGTTGTGTAGCCGATAGCCTATGTTCTTTCGTTGTAATCATGAATACTAGCAATAAAGTAATGAATATTAGTTTATAATTTTTTTTTTCTTTTGAAAACTTGTCATTATAATACATTGTGATTTTTCATTATGTAGCTATATCGAAGGCCAAACGGGCCTCAGTACAGATTTATTTTTATTTTTTAATGCAGAGATACTGCATTCAGCGTGTTCTCTTATAACAAAAGATAATTTTAGGGTTTTAGGGCCTTGGTATGCTACAGATATATTATTCAGTGAAGTTAATAAAATATCACACAACTTCCTCGAATGGATCAGTGTTTTGTTTTAAAGAGAAAAAAAAAATCAACAAAACATCTAAAAATCATGCAAACATAATATGAATGATGCTCATTGAGAAAGCAGAAGCCCAGAAGTCTTATGTTAATTGCCATGGATGTTCGCTGGAAGCCCCGGGGTGGTCAAATGTGGTGTCTCCCTTTTCGCTCCTCGGGTTATAAGTCAGAGCAATTTTTTTTTTTAAGCTCGCTTGTTGAAGTCTACGTTCTGTATCACCAGGGGTTGTCGGAGTTGGGTCCACTGAAAAACGTACAGTGCTAAATCACAGCATATGCTGCCTCGGAGGAAAAACGCTGAAGACTGGACGTACAACAGTATATGGGCGCCCCCTAGCGTTTGGATTATTTCTGCCTGATATCGCTCTTTAAGGTGGAAGAGCCATCTTAAATGGAAACTACATCGGTCGCTCGCCTCTCACATACACCAAAGTAACATGCGCCTATTTTAATCTGATTAATGCTTTTGAGATTTCCTTCTAATTGACTTGGACGTTGCAGAGGTGCGCTTGCAGGTCTCTTCCACACATTTTCTCCACAGTGTTGTTCACGCACGGGAGTATTGCAGCGTTTCGGTTTATTTTGGCCAGTTTATTGAAACGATCAAAAGTGAGCACCGTACCTCATCTCTGACCATTCAAAAGCCTGTATGTGAACAAGACAGCCCGACAGCAATGCCGCAGAAGTAAAATATAGCGTACCGATGCAAAGCGGATTTTACCCCAAGATCGAGGTAAGTGTTAATATTTTAACACTTTAACTTGCGAAGACACGGATGTTCCGTAGGCTATTTGTTTGTTTCTTTTTTAAAGCAAGAATACGACTATTAAAGGCGCACAGAGAGACATGCATGCAATACACCAACATCACTTCTTAAATATCAGCAAAATTATTGACAGACCAAAAAGAAAGAAAGAAAGAAAATAAATAAATAAATAAAATAGTGTTCATGATGCGATGATTGTATAATGAATGGACAAAGTGTTCTGCTCAAGGATGCGTTTGCTAGATTCCTTTTTAAATAATTTTAATCAAAATTGCGAATGAATTCACAACACAAAAAACAATAAGGTTCACTTAAACATACATATTCCAAATAATATGTACATGCTAAGTGAGGTTTGATTCTCAACAATCATAGCCCAGACATACCAAATGCATATGATGTTGATTCGTCTTCCCCGTGATGCATCGTCTCCTATATGAAAAATATACTTAGTCTTCTCTTTCTGTGCGAATTAACCCTCTGTTTAGAAGTGGAACCAACGTGTCCTTTTCCACTGACGGATTTATACACAAAAATGCGGCTCTCTGTTTATTTGAATGATTACTAAAACTTTAGGGAGGGAAAAAAGACAAACCGACAAGCAAAATCAGTCAAACTTTTCTGCGACGCTTAAATCACATGTTAATATTTAGTGAATATCCTAATAGAAGGACAGTCGTGTTGATAACTTTGAAGAGAGATTTTTGGTTTTTGTTTTGATAAAAAAGAAAAAAATGACAGAAGATGCTCCTGTGCGTCTTTTTCTTTTCCACAGAAGGTAAAAAGCCTCCTCAGTGCAGCTGCTTTGTGTGGGCTGTGTGATTGGGGGAGGGAGGGGTGAAGTCAGGAGAGACACCTGTCTGTTTATGTGCAAACTAGTAACAGTGATATGCCTTTGTCGCTTTTTCAATGGTTAAGTCCAAAGTGAGGGCTTTATTAGATCAATGAATTAAGATAATTGAAGCAATAAACTTTACCGTGCAAATATAGTTTTAATATGTCATTAAGTTCATGAACAGACACAATCATAAATGTACAAGAATGGACATAAGAACATCCCATCAATAAGGGTATGATATTTAAGCTTACTCAGAATAAAACAAAGCTAACAGCACTTCAGGAAACACTAGCTACTGTATGCAGTCGTCAGACGTCTATAGCCTAAGCTACTGCATTCACTAGTGACGTCAAAATGCCGTATAGCCTAACAGACAATTATAGCTGAAGTGAAGTAATTTAGCCAATGCCTGATAGGTTTTAAGAGTTGTATTCGCAGGGCGCTTTAATCGACTGTTTTGGTCTGCCCAGCTATAGCTATAAAGAGAGTCAAGTTTCAGGACTAAGTAAATAAATATAAATAAACTGAACGGAATGTCATGCATATTCAACCATTCAATAGGCATTCAAGCAATAAATACATAGGCTAAATAAATAAACAAACGCCTGTATTGATATCCTTTTTTTTTCTAACCCCATTTCCAACGTAAAGTCCTAAAGACATATTATAGTATTATATTATATATAGTCTAGTCTTAATACAAAGGCCTCAAATGTGACTCCTTACACAGGTAGGCTATAGCTGATTACAGGACGTACATTTCATTAAAATTCCAAAAACAAAGTTTTATTCATTAGGTTATTTTTGCCTCCTCTAAAAGATCACAAAATAAAAGCAAACGCCTCTAGCAACCCAATAGAAATGAATCACTTTGCACTTAAAATAGCCTGTAATCGGTGGTTGTGCTGAAGGAACTTTGGACGGAAAGCCGTTTTCAAGCAACTTGATGTTGATCAGTAAAGTGCAAGCAAAGTCGTCCTGGTACATTTATCATTGTAAAATGCACTTCACAAGAAAGAGTCCTCACACACAGAGCTCAGCAAGCGTCCACACACACAATAGCGCTCCCCCATCGGGAGCTCCATCGATTAGGACGAGAACTACACTAAATATTTACTGATCACACACAAATAGCAGGATCTTTAACGATTTTCCATGGCTGGGACGGGAAGAAAGGGGTAAATCACTTTATTATTGTTTGTAAAGTAAAGTACGCACGCTGGGACACGAGTAAGATGTGACTCCTGTAAGAGGAGTTATACGCGAATAAATCGATAGACATTGAATAAGCAAAGCCAAATATCCAAACCGCAGCAAATCTCAGTCATCACCCGACTACATATAAAACTAGACTATAAACCTTAAAAGAAACAGCTAAACTTTGACTAATATATCAATTTTAATATCGAACATAATATACATATAGGCTATCTAGCTATATATGTTTTTTTTTCCCCCACTGTACTTTCCCCCCAGCTTTTATGAACATTCACAGTGCACTTATTTTGCTCATATGAAGTCGTGGACATGACCGTAATTCTCAAAAGCTTTGCGAGCGCAGGTGTCTATTGCGCTTTGATGGGTTGGAAGAGGAAAGTTCACCCTAATCTTATCGCTGCCTCCACCGTATCCTTCAAGCAAGAGATAGAGGGAATCTGACCCTCGGGTCACTGAGATCCCAGCCTGATTAACCCTTACGGACCCAGTACGGAGCAAAGGTTAACCAGGCTAATAAACATGAGGAGACTGATTAGGGCGAATCTTAAGTCAGAGGCACATACATATAATTAGATTTTTTAAATATCAAATTATTACTGAAAAATGTAACAAAAATGTATAATCGCATTTCACAGAATCTAGATTATTAGGCAATATATGTAGCTAATTGGATGCATCATGCTAATGAAGGGCTGACGTATTTGGGCTTCAAGATGATATTAGCCTACATAAGCCGTAACACTGTTATAATCCAGTTTTAACTATTATTATTGTTAGGCTATTATTATTATTGCAATTATCGCTGCTGAATGCTTATTATTTATGTTGGGTTGATCAGACCTGTGGTTTTCATTCCTGGTCCTGGGAAGCCACAGCACAGCACATTTTGTCTCTTTTATTTGAAGGATGGAAAACCACTGGAACAGACGGTGTGGTTTAAAACGTGTCCAAACGAGCAAGTAATAGACCTGTCAGATGGTGTGGTTGCAATCTATATATCTGTTGTTACGGTGAAGCATTTTCTGATATTTCGCAGTAATTAGCATTTACAATTCTCTTGGCCAATACTGCAATAAATTTGCGTTCACAAATAAGCCGTTTTTATTTATACTACTAGATTTAAAGGAAGCATTATTAATTTATTTTCAGACTAATCACTCTTAAACATACTATGTGTGCACATATCTGCATTTCTTGCTTTGAAATTTGTAATAATATTTTAAATAGCCTATTAGTATCTTAAATATGATTATAAACAACAATATTTGTAATGCTTTTGAACATTTTATTTTAATTATATAAACTATTTAAGTATAGGCAACATCAGTTGGAAGCTTATTTAACCAGCCTCACAAAGTCACAAAAAAAAAAAAAAAAAAAAAAAAAAAAAAAAAAAAACTAACATATCAACTTGCTGGCAGTCTAAAATGTGCATGACAGATAACATTAAATGTTTTCATAAACGACATATATTTCTAATAGGTGGATGTTGTCTGAACTTTCACTTAAGCAAATACAGATTACTCCTAATGGCACTATAATTTATTGCTCAGTTACACCTGTACATATAATTGTACTACTAAAAAGGAAGAAAGACACTTCAGCATGTTTAAAATCTGATTATTCTCAATAATACATTAATCCAACATAACAGAAAACTTTTGAAGTATTTTCTCACGCAATCCTGCCGTTTTTATTGTTTGTCATTTAAATAGATCTAAAAAACTCCCCTTGACATATTCTTCCAACTCATTGAAGAAAATCTCATATCGGTTACGGGCAAATTGAATAGGATTATGGTTTTATTCTCTACAGAAGCCTGGCTCTGTGCCCAAATATGGTATAATTTGTTCAGCATTACCTTCAGTCTTAAAACAACACCATTGCCCTGGGAATTCAGAAGACTTACTGCTTCTTCACAGGACAAGAAGTTCTCGCTATGTATTTCACACTTTAAGACAAGAATATGGACCAACTGTTGCCCCAGTCCATGAAAAAAAGATCTCATGAAAGTAGCCTACACCCATATAGCTTATACTTCAAAAGGTAACTGTGTGGGAAGTCTTTCAATGTCCTTTTCTTATTTCTTATAGCGTAGGAATAAAACCAGACTGCACTGAGACTGAAGGGATACTCATGACCTGTTACACAAAGTGCTGTAGTAGAATTAACTGTACTACAGAATCAAACATATAGCAGAAATATAAAGGAGGTATAATGTAAAGCATCATACTGAACTAGTAAAGGCTCAACTAAATACACTTTTGGTGCAAATTTTTTTTAAAAACTACTTCTGTCATTAATCTGATATGATTCACCCGCAGTATGTGGTAAGGGATTATGCAAATTGTTTGCCATATGCAGTCAGTTTAGAACAGGCAGCATATGATTATGAATGAAGATTTTGAAGTGATTATTTCTATTTGTATTCTGCAGTTTGGTTGTATGCCTGTATGGCAATGTGACATTAGCAAATATTTAGTTCATACTTTTTGTCGGTTCCTACTATGCATATACAGTCTTTGTTTACAAACTAGGACTATATCAAGATTAAGGCATTAATGGAAGGCTCACAGGTTCAGAGGGGATGCTGTAATATATAATGGCAATAAAAAAATAAAAAAATAAACCCAAAAAACATTAATATCATGTTTAAATTAAAAAAAAAAAATGATGCAAGTGTATGTACAAGTCTCTCTGTGTGTGACTGATTCATTCAATTGGTGCAGGTTACCCTCTCCCTGTATATTTCTGTTTGCCCTAAGGGCTAATCTAAGAAGCCAGCAGAATCATGATAGATCACAGAGTTCGATTCTCCAATGATGAATCACAGTGTCAATTTAAACAGCAAAAGCTTAATTTGTTTAAATAATCTCTTCTTAGACTGAATGGCAAACTTCCATTTTCCACTTCACATAAAAGTCAAAAACCTTGTGTATAACAAAAAAGCGTGATGCAAATAATATGGACTTGCATGCATGTTATTAGTATTGTTTATTTATTTTCACATGTAGTCAAAATAGTTCCTTTGTTACACTTATCATCCCTTCACATACCCTAAATAAAAACAAATAAAATAATAGACAATATAGGTGTAAGAATAAAAGTGTTTTACTGTAATACAAAATAATCAGTAAAAATTTAGTTGCTATTGACAACTTGAAATATGATCAACTGTCCAAAACTATAGGTAGAATACGACATTCTGGCAGACTAGCTGTGCATTGTCTCAGACCTCTGCAGGACTGTGACGAGGGCAGAGGACATGGCCACTGTGGGAACCGAAGAATGCAGAGTGGTGACGTTGACATCAACACCAAATGCATGATGGGAGGAGGATCTTGTGACAAAGCAGGGAAGGTAGGTCTTAATGTATGCTTTTGAACCACTGGAGCAACTAACCTGTAATAGATTCTTTTATAGGCAAAAGGATCATTGGCTCAACTGACAATGAACTGCTTGAAATCAACAATGTACGTATTGTAATTCTACATATACTGTTATGATGCATGATTAATAATGCAACTGAATAAGAAGTAGCACTGCATTTCAAGACAAGAAAATCTTTTCTTGATGACAATAGATATGTTTTATTACCAACTGTACAATAATTTCTGCCAAAAGCACAAGTAAATAAACATGGGTCCTGTATGCATGTTGTTTGTTATTATTAAATATCTATCTATCTATCTATCTATCTATCTATCTATCTATCTATCTATCTATCTATCTATCTATCTATCTATCTATCTATCTATGATTAATCATCATAGTTATTTTTATGGGCAATTATGTAAAAAGCATGTCTTCAGCTACGAGGCATTTGTCATCATGCTTTTCTTATGAAGTCTACAGCATTCCAATTTTAAATATAAAACATTTGTGAAAAATATGAATTTGAAAATAACTAAATGTTAGTTGTAGTACAGCTCTAAATCTTCATTTAATATGGAGCTGTAACTGACATTTTTATTGCAAAAAAATTACCATTCAAGTTTCCATTTCTTTAGCTGTTATGAACAACTCTAGATAGATATTATTTTCCACATATACTCTTCTGCATTTACTATACTAGTCTGGATTTAATCACTGGCCACTAGACTAAACCCAAGTTATTAGGGAATATAAATGTTTTCAAAAGTAATCAAAGAGCCAAAGCAGAAGAAAAGAGATGAGAAAGACAGAAGGAGGGAGAGAGAGAGATTCAGAGTGTGTACTTGCTGTCTGTAATTGAAAGCAGCTTGTTTTCTAATGTGGACTACTGAGACGTGGGTAAAGGTTTTAGGTTTGCATTTGTACTTGTACCTTACATGATTCAAAATATATTATGAGAAGTGTTTTGAGATATTATGAGAAGTACCTTTAGATGAAAGGTGGTTAAAACAAATGTTCAGGGAAAATTGTATTTAGCCTAACGTCTTGATGAAAGTCTGTGGGAGTAACCTATTTAGGGACACCTAACTTTATTTGATCCTTTACCAAAATGGAGTCTTACAGTTTAATTATTTGTCTTTTGGAGTAAATAATGTGTGCAATAGCACATCTGAAACAAAACGGCTGAATTGCAAATGCTACTTTTACAGTAATAGATAAGACTTAAAAAAAAAAAAAAAAAAAAAACTGTTTGCAAGAATAATGTCACTGACATCACAGATGACCTTGTGACTCACCTGATCCAGATCATGCCAATAATTTAGATAATTAAAAAATAATAATTTAACACTGATCAGTATTCACAGTTTTTAACATAGGGCCATAAATTAGAATTTTGAATTCAACTAACAAATTAAGTTATTTGCATACACAAACAAATAATACTATTTATTTAAAATAGCTTATACCAAGAAAATGATAATTAATCTATACTAAATACACACCTAAAATTTTTTTTTGTAAATAATTAAATATATATATATTTTTTTTATATATATTTAGATTATGGGAGTACTTTTTAAAAGAAAGTATTTTTTCAGTCATTCTACTTCAGAATTTCACATTTAATTCAATGTGTACTTGCTGTAATTATTAGTGAAATTTACTCACAATTTCAGAGTTCAAAAAATTGTTTCTAAACCATTTTTTTTCAGTGCATTAAACACTAAGTAAATGAAAATCTGGCTACTTAATCGGAAATCCTTCACCAAAATATACAGGCAATACACATACATTCAAATATATTAAATGCAAGGGAGACAGCAAACAGAACTAGTGCAAAAAAATGAACCAAACCACACACACTGGCAGCGGTAAGGCAGAGAACACTCAGCACAAGATTTAATGAGTGCTGAGTTGTTGTGGTATTTGCAACGCGGCCAAAAAAGCTCAGCTATGTTCAGGAAGCATGTGAAGTGTCTGCAGTGAAAAAACGTTGTCAAACAAGATTTGGGATCAATTACCCAGACAGAGAGTGTAATGTTTATGTGAGCCCCCTGAAAGAAGCGGTGTCCGCGTAAACTTCAGCTGCAGGCCCTGAAGTGCTCATGTAACTGGCTCTTGAAGTTTTCTCTGAGGACGTTTGTTTTGTCAACTCCATTAAGGGCTGTTTGGTCCCAACAACATAGTACTACTCTGCTTCCTCTTGCCCTAAAGAAAGAGGTTTAAAATACAGGACACCATTGATATAGCTGACAAAAAATAACATAAGTTCTCAGATGATAGTTCTCAGGTTTAATGACTGAAGTAAGATTATTAAGTTATTTTGTTTTTTTGTCTTTAAGGCAAAATAAGGCTAACTTAATGTGATGGCTAATTATTAAATACTATCTTACAAAGTACAGTTGTAGTTCCTCCTGGCAGAGGACCAAATTTAACACTTTACTATCAGTTTTTTTTTAATTCTGTGCAGTGGTTAGGGTTTCAACATGACCAAACTTGATCTAATGTCGCTATAGGGAGGGTGATGTTTTATGTAACATTCAATAACCTATTAAAAATCAGGTGTTTTTCAGATGTCCTTTTAGATATTCTTAACACATAAGTGCTAAATAATATAAACCACAGTCCTTTGATCGTTTAAAAGGTCCAGGTATGTGTGTACACGTCTTTTAAAGCCACAATTCATGTTGTTTAATGAATGGTAAGTAGCGCCTGAAGCAAGTGGAGAAGTGCAAAATACATAACAATATAAATAAATATATCAGTCAGATTTCTGTATCCTCTCAAAACACAGCCAGATGTTCCTACCTTTTGAATTTTTTATATATTGAGGCTTCTTTGTAAAGAGACACCTTTCAACACATTTTCACCTATTGCACCATTTGAGGGAAGTCTTCCCAACAGAACTTCAGAAAGAAAAGTCAGAGAGCTGTGGCCTCACTACGAGTCTCTGCCCATATGGTAAGTTGCAAACAAAAGCATCTGCATTCCATTCAGCAGGAGTAAGAGGTGTGAATGTCAGAGAGACAGGGCACTGGGTCAACGCTTACAACATGTCAAGGAAGCACTGTTGTATTACTGCATGGTTCAAATACTACACTGTAGAATGTGAGGGAAAAAGAAACCTGTTTTTCACAGCTTGAAAACAAACTAAGCACCCTGCTTTTGTTCTGCAAATGTGTTTGACAGAAAGCATTATACTATTTATCCAGTCGTAATGTAACCCAAAGTTTCACAATAGTTATGCCTGTAGCATTTTATGTATAAACACACAAGAAAATCAAGCATGATTTCCACATTATACAATGCACTATGTCAGTCCATAGACAGCGATAGTGAGTGGTAAATCTTTACAAGGATAAATGATAGCTCTCCAGGCAACAGTTGAACGTTGTAGCACATAATGTAATATATTTTGCTTTGGTTTCAGAAAATTAAATCTGTGGTTCACCTCAAAGGGCCTCGCAGTGTGGACTTCCTATACCAAGAGCAACTTTTATGGTTCCATGGGATTCCTACGTCTTCTAAATGCCTCAATATACAACGGGACTACAGCATATAAAACATTTTTGGATACTACTTTAACAAAATGGCAGACAGAATTTAGGGGTGCATTTGAAATATATACTAAATAATAAAAATATATTGTACAGTAAAGCTGCATGATTTGAGGGACAAAATGAAATAGCAATTTTTCTTATAAAAGTTGTGATTGGAAACTAATAATTTGTTGGGCTGCAAAATTTTACAAAAACTGTGTAATTACAAATACAAAGAATATTTAAAAACAAAATATACAATTACAATATAACTGTACTGGAATATTTCACTGTAAAATATATAAAAAAAGAGTAAATAAAATAATAATAATAATAATAATAATAATAATAAAAATAATAATAACTGCAATCTGGTCGCTTTGAGATGCTGCAAACACTAGCAGATAATGAGCTGCTCATGTGTACGAACAGTGCCATTCTTCACTCTAAAAACATTCAGCTGATATTTATTTAATTAAATTGCAGACTTTGTGATTTGATAAGTGCACTAAGGAATATCGCATTTTAATTGTGCAGCCCTGCTGTGTAGTATAGGGGTGCACGATAAATATCGGCCGATAATTAATGCGCATCTGTTACTGACAAGTTCATTATCAGCGTGGACTTGCGCAGCTTGTCAGTTAACAACGGCTCTGTGTAGTAACAGCTGCTCTTTGTGAAATCATGCACCTGATGGAATTTACCGCTGATTACAGAACCGGCTTTACTGATGAGATGCGCATTAATTATCGGCCGATATTTATTATGCACCCCTAGTGTAGTATGTACTATAAAATATAGCATTTTCAGATTAAAGGTACTCCAAAAAATTGAGAAAAATATTACAAAATATATACAAATAAACAATTACATACCGTGCATACCCATATACCCAATGATTCTTGTATCTTAAAGGAATAGTTCCATATTCCATATTATGGATGTAAATGGGGACCAGATACTGTTTGGTTACACACATTCTACAAAATACCTTCTTTTATGTTCAACAAAATAACCTCATAGAGGTTTGGAACAACTTGAGGGTGAGTAAATGATGACAAAACTTTCATTTTAGGGTGAACTATTCCTTTACAACTGGATAACAGCTGAAGTGCACAATTTCTTGCTTACTTTTAGTTGTCTCTGCATATTAATTTGGATAAAGAGAAAATATTTTAACTCTTGGGGGGCCTCTAATTAGCCTCTTATTTTTGTGCTGTTTTAATATGCAATTCCACTCACTATGAAATGTGCACATGAGCAATAAGTAAAAAATTCAAATAATACAAATTGCCTTGGATGAATTCATTTGACAGTTGCTGATCATTTCAAGAAGTTTAACGTTATGAGACAACAAAGATTGCAATGGCCAAAAGAGTTAATTTCCCTATTTAGAATGTTGTATGTCAAACGAGAGCCACAAGAAGAGCACACGGCTGCAGGAATATTAAGTGAGTTTGAAGGAATTGAATCTCCTCTTGAACACCAGTAAAACGGCTACAGAACTGTCACATCAAAGACTCCAACAGATCTAACCCCACAAACAAGGTCCAAGCTTAGCAGATGACTCAAAAAAGGACCTATTGCACTGTCTAGCAACATCCCAAAATACGACGTGACCTTAATCTGTGCGGTGCAGCTAGCGCACTGAATCAGCTGGACCATTACATCAAAGTCACCAAAGCTCATTAGACTGGAATGATCAGTTTAGACATTGCAGTCTGACCCAAAACACTCACTGATCGGCGGCACTCATTACTGCTCTTGGAAGTCCTAACACATCAGGTCATGCACCGGCTAATCTCTCCCTCAGCATGCCTGACGCTCCTATCTGGATCTGTGGACACCAGGGGACGCATGAAGAGGGCCAGATTACATACCTTTTGTGTAAATTGTACAGACACAAAACATTATAATCCCTTACGCAATTTATGTCTGAAGCTTTTCCTGTTTCATTCTTTTTTGAGAGTATTGGATAAATGAGTATAGGGTGTCCGCTTGGCCCAGGTCAGTCTAGACTTTTCTTTATGAATGAAACATAAGCAGAGGAAACACTGCTGACATGGGTGCGGCTGTTACGCCATGTTTGAAAACCAGGTTTCTCTCCCTTTTTTCTTTTTTTTTTCTCTTTCCCATGTCAAGCGTCATGCTACCGAAGTGTTCAGATTCATACCATTCCTATATAACCATGTCAGACGATTCCTGAACTTGCCAACCCCACTAACTAAACATAAGCCCTGACTTGAATTACAGGCAGGGTTGATACCAATGAAATTTTACTCTACATAATGAACACCTGGGAAGTCAGCAATCTCTCCAAAGGTAAATAGTGAAATGACCTTATTAGCTGGGTGTGTTTGCATTTTACATGAATAAGGTCTGTTTGTACTACGTCAGCTTCCTCTAATAATGAACTCAGGTGTCAGCGACTAATATAATCTACTTGTGAAGTATACAAGTTAAATCCAAGTTAGTTTTGCTATTGTATGCATGGCTAACATTCAAGTACCATTATATTTTAATATCATGCAGTCAGACTCACACTTGTATATCAAAAACCAAAAATAATTAATAGAATACAGCTTATACAGCACGTCTCATTGAATAAACATGCAGACTCACACTAAAAAATTTGATAAAACAAGAGGCTGGTCCTAGCATATCTACAACACTATGTAACATTGGGCATTGACCTGCAAATGGAAAACATTGCATTGCATTCCATCACAGTGACTCTCTCACATGTAATTACTTCCACATTAGATCCCTCTCTCACTCCCTTTCATGAAAGCAGATCCCCTCTGACATCTCCAGGAATACAGCCATGTGTTAGCAATGCACTTATGTTACACTCACATTGCCACATAATTCCGCTTCACTGCACATCTCTTCAAAACAATTGCACGCTGTACTGTCCCTTCCTTATGCCTGCGGAATCGATTTGAGGCGCAGAAGCTAAAGCTTCCACTGATGATCATTTCTCATCTTTCCTCTGTTTATAGGGGCCTGGAGGGTTCAGCGAAAAGTGAGGTGGCTACATTACAACTATTAATGAGGTAACAACAATTAGACCAAGAAGATGTTTCGTAGTTAGATTGAGGATGCGTTCCATTGAAATAAAATTAAAGTTAACGGTTCATGCAAGTGTATTGTTCTGCCGATGGAGGCGTTTTTTCAATTGTCAATTAAAACAAACCAAAAAACAAACCAAAATAGATTATACAGCACGAAACAGACAGCACAAACCGTGTTGTCTGATTCCAGAAACAATGACTCCTATGAGACAGCTCTTTTTAGTGAATCAATAGCATACAGCACAACTAGTTTGATTCCCGAATGAATGACTCGTAAGAGATGGCTCTTTTTAGTGAATCAAAACCATACAACGCAGCTAGTGTAGTCTGATGACTAAAGAAAAGACTTTTATGAGCTGGCTTTTTTATTGAATCAAAGCATACAGCGCAGAGTCTTATTCCTGAACAAATAACTTTAATGAAGACAGTTCATTTAAAGTAAATTAAAAGTATACAGCACATTATGTATTTTGTCAGTAATAATTGATAAATATTGATTAATCAAATATGTTACCCCCCACACACAGCTTTATTAGTACTGTTTTATAATGTACAGTGGCCTACATTATTAAAACCATTTATTGAATTGCCTTTATGTAGCCTCTAAAAAAGACTATTTAAAATATAAAAATATATTATTTTATATATTATTATTTTTTTTAAATATATTATTATTATTTTAATATATTATCATTTATAAATTATAAAATATATTATTTAAAATATATTATAATTAAGCAATGAAATTGCCAGTGTTTATTATTTATTATTATTTTTTAATTAATTAATTATTTATTATTATTATTGTTATTATTATATATTTTTTTGTAAATCTATATCATTGAGTAACCAAAGGACCCCAACTGGGACATGAAATTGTTATAAATTTAGTCTGCGCTTGACTGCATTTGAGCTTAAATGCTGCTTTTGATAAACTGTGGTTTTATTTGAGGCAAAGGCTTAGTGAAACAAGCATAAGTTACAGGCAGCAGTTCATTATTTAGGCCAAAGTCAAACTAAATAAGGCTCTCGTACACTTTGGATTGCTCCAAATGCAAACAAGTGGAGACAGGTGTGAAGAGGCATGAACCCCCCACCCCAAAAACAAAAAAAACAAACAATACCTGATAAAAATCATGTTGCCATATAAAAACAGATCATAACTTTTAATGTCTCCCTGCCTTGCATGAGAAAGCAGAAAAAACTGAGGTAGGTGAGACTCCTGCTGTGGGCAGGTACAGTGCCAAGACTACAAGCTCGCTTTACCATTATTTCTATGAGGCATATAAAAGTTCTTTATCACTTTTTCATGCTGGCAACAAGCTTGCTAAGCTCACTCTTGTACCTTCATCACATATGAGAGCCTGCTTTGTTTCTCGCGTCACCTCGCTTTGCATCGTTTCTGCGGTTCTGAGCTCGCCAGGGGTCTGGGTTTGTGGTGTTATACAAGACAATGCTTTGTGTACACCATAACGCCTCCTCCTGTTAGACTCAAGGTGAAAATAACAGAACAAGCAGTCAGCCCATTATTATAATATCAGTTTACATATCCAGGGCACAAAACATTGAGGGCCATTTCATCAAGCTAATTGCCTGTGTGTAAGAGGGAGCAAACTTTTTTCTCTATCTCTCAGTTATAAAGCTTTTTTTCTTAATCACAAATAGAGCCCTTGTATCCCAGAGGGACTTGCATTCTAATTTACAATTGAACCACAGAGCAAAGCTATCAATCTTTTCCAGACAGTTTTTCGTCTCCCCCATCCTCGTTTTTTTTTTTTTTCTTCCCCACTATATAACTGTTGAAATTGTTAATGGATCAAGAAACAGGACGGCATAGCTGGGTTTTTCCACAGAGCCACTCTCAGCAATGCCATGTTTGACAGAGGCAAACCACAAGAGTCAAGGCCTTGGCACTGTTAGCTATGAGCAAAGGCCAAACACTCTGGCCTTCATAAGCTCCTGGCAGCAAAAAGCCCTCGAGTGAAGGACCTCTGGAGCTTAAGAGATCATTCTCTGAACTTACATATCATGCAGACTAACATTTTCTCCAGATAGGGCAAGCGGTGGTAGTTAGCAACTGTGAGTCCGTGTTTAAGTTTCATTTATTCAGCGTTGGCTTGTGCACCGCAAAAAGGGTCACTTGTAGCCTTTCAAAGCCTTGGACATGACTGGCTGATCTCTCAATCACTAACACTCATATCAAAGCCTGGGAGAGAGTGAAAAGAGGGACTGGCCTGATCCCACATTCCTCCATGCTAAGTGTCACCCACTCAGAGACACACCCTGTACCTCCCCCTTCCCTGTAATGATGAGTCTTGTCGTTAATGAGTTAATGCGAAAACTCTCAATGTCATCGGCAAAGATAAGAAGGAAGAAAGCCGTGCTTTGTACGCATAATGACAGACTCCCTGACTGCCCCCAAGATGTCACGGGTCAGCCATGTTAAGAATGTGTGCGCCCAATCATCTACTGATCCTTATCTGGCTGTCCTGCAGCTAACCAAGACATGGGCCCGATCAGGGGCGCTGATGAATGAACAATGGGGCCCGTGGATTGTTCTGCCATCCACATGACAGCTTCTATAACAACACATGATGACATAACCAATCAATATATCAATTATCCAACAACTTATTGGGCCAGATGCATGAAAACACACATTATGAAACATATTTGGTGCTAGGCTTGTGGGAACTACATCTAGAGCTTGAAAAGAAAAGGGAAAGGAGGAGCGTGACCTTACAGTGAACTGTATGAACTGTTGTTACTTTTGTTACCCGCCATCATCAGGTCACTGTTGCTGTTGGTATTCAGAAGTATGCAGACTGCAGGCGCACAGCTCAGGCATTCTGAAACTATTGTTATGGTTGGATGTGCCTTGCAATAAAATCAATTATAATAAACAAAAATGCACATGCTTTTGAATGCTGCAGCTTTACAAATGTTGTAAGCACTTTTAATGAATATGTTTGTTTTAATTTAAGAAAAAAATAAGCATCATTTCAGAAATATGCTCTGATCAAGCTTATTAATAATATAAAACGTTTGATTATTTACACAAAATCCATGTGAAAAAGACAAAATGCGGATGCAATTCTCTCTAATTTTAGTAATTCTATTGATCAGGTTGTATTGTTTCAGACTAAAACACAATAACTAATTACACACAATTTATTAGATGCATTGATAATACTCACTGGTGTTTGTATTGTTGCTCTCCCACCAAAATGATGTCACTTCCTGGAACATGATGTCAGTAAAGGGCTGGATTTTGTTAAAGGGATATTACAAAAGAATGGATGGAAAACAGTGGAGACATGGGTCAAAACATATAAATGTATTATCTTTCAAAACTATATTCCAAAGAAACATATGTTTGTTTTATTTAAAAGGTCAAATAATGCAAAAAAAATAAAAAATAAATAATAAATAATAAAAAATAAATAAATAATAATAATTATAATAATAATAATCTAGCCGGAATGCTTGTGAATAAACTGCCAGTCTTTCCTTTTAGACATAGAAGAAATTACTACAAACTAATACTGAAAGTTAGTAAATATAATAATTTAATATGTCATCCAGTATATTAAAACATGTAATGGAAAGTTGAAAATGTACTTCATGCAGTACATATGAAAATGTAATATATTAAAACCAAAATAAATATATTAAAACAAATTCAAATGCACTAGCCTATTTTTCAAATGAGGGAAATCTAGAAAGATGAAGAGAAAAAAAAGCAAAACAGAAAAGGCTAAATAAAAATAAAAGCATTGACATTTTTCATCATGTCACCCAATAGAAATGCACTTGCATGATGTCACTACTTAGGGGCGGAGCAATGTGTCAAGGGTGAGACAACAATTTCTGTTTATGTGCATCTTAACATAATGACTAGATCATGAATATTTCACATTTTACCATAAAGGGAGTTTGACTAACTAAATGATGTTCTGCTTATGGTGACAAATTATGGCTTTGCGTGGCATAAAGCACACAACCTGAAAAGGTTAAGGGGATGAATTCCAGCTGTCAGTGACATCATAAAACCTGACAAATTGTATTATAACAGTCAGTGAAATCCATACCACCGAGGTGTTCTTTTTCTGCAGTCCCCAGCGCAGTCTTGTCTCAGATTCAGGTCTCTGGCTCAGCCTGCCAGCTTAGACAATAGGGGCCCTGCCAAGTCCAGTGGCATTTTGTCTGGTTCTACATTATCTGAAATCAAACGCTCTATTCTGCTCCCACCACTACACATGGAACAATCAGCGCTGATGTGGGAATGCCTGTAATTCACACAATAGGACGTTGACATTTATACCCAGCAGAGGAAAAAAAAAGGAATTATAAAAGACTGGAGTCCATTTGTGCATGGCACACAAGACAGAGGGGTGGAGGAGATAATGACACTTTAATACAGGACTGTTAGTAAAGGTAGCTCTTCATAATGGGAGGTGGAGAGTCATTCACAACGGACACCTGTTTGCCAAGCAACTCAGTGTGTGGACAAATAGAGGACTAGACGTAGTGGGACTAATAGATTATATGCACGCTTTTGCACATTTTCAATGTGCTAAATCAAGTTCAAGGGATTGGTTGTTTATTTTCTACTCGCTATAGATAATTGTAGCTTAATGTATGCGCTTGATGGGTTTGTTGTACAGAGAAAAGCAGATGGATTCTATTGCTTTGCACCTGCTTACAGAAACTCATCCAGCCAGATGCATGCAATGTGCTTTTTGCAACTGTAACAAAGAAATAAATATAAAAATACTACATATATTCTTACTGTTAGTCTTTACCTGCGACAAAACACAGTCAGCTTTAACGATAAAGCATACTGACACCATCTGCAATAACAGGGGATTGTTGCCTGCTATCCAAGACCCTAAGTAAGATCACTTCTGTCTTTTATAAATCCTATAACACAAGATTAGGCCCTTTTGACCTCACAGAGGAGATAATGACATTAGCTAATGTCCTGGCGATACTGTGTAGCACACTGAGAGAGAAACACAACCTCAAGTTGCACTGTTTTGTTTAAATACCATTATAAAAGTGCATAAACACAGGCAGGTTTGGTTAAATTGCAACATTTAGAGATGACATAATTATACACTGCGTGATAGTGTGGTGATAGTTACAATTATACAATTTTAAATTACAGTTTGAACTTATAATGTCTGAATAACTTTTGTAATGTTCATTTTTAGAGAAGTTAGCAATGTCACCTACTGTATATTTAAAACTAAATGTTGGCAAAGTGCACTTACTCATGATACTCTAATAAGTAAAAGCAAAATTGTTACAGTGCTGAAAATACAAGAAAACTCCATTAAAAGAGGCATTTACGGATTAAAGTCTAGAATAGCTAGCACTATTGCTATGCTACTTTATATCTCTGGCTCAGTATTTTGTATGTAAGGGAGTTTCCTGTAGTCTGCAGGACACTTCAGTTCAGCGTGTACAGATTGGTCCTTGTCAGTAAGAGATGACAGGCTCTTTGTTGGGAGTTTTCCTTGGTTGGCAGTGTGGAGTTGGGTTAATTCAGTTGACCCACGTTTGTTTTCTTTCAGGCTAATGTTCCTAAGAGCTTCAAGCTCCCATCCTGCGATAGTTCTGCAATGCTTTGTGCCTGCAGCCCCGGTGGTGTAAGATTTTACCCCCTTGAAATTGATGGAAACCCAACACTAAAACAAGACAAGCCTATCAAGATTGTAGTGTCTGTCTTGCTTTGCTGACTTTCCAGAAAACTCTTGGTCCATTGCCAAAACATTCAATCATCTGTTGCTAATGAGAATGATACATCTAAAACACAAAAGAAAAACTATTTAATTTAATATTTTTATACTAATACAAAACAATAACAAAATGAAATCTTCAAACACTGTCTAAAGTAATATATGGATTAAGAAAATATATAGGGCATTAAATGAATACAAGTACAACTTTGTGGTATGTGTGGTTCTCAGTTATACATTAATTCAACTTTTACAAAAGCCTTTGAGCATATATTTAACACACCATTACTTTGTCGTTGTACGCCTGTGACAGCTTTAATACAGCCCCGACAGCCATTCTTGACATTGGCCGTACGAAAATGAGAAGTTTTCATGGAGCAAGACCACACCATGAAAACACATCAACATGTGAACAGCAGGCGACAAGTCATAAAAGTCAGTGAACTGGCTCAAACTTATCACTCAAATGGTTCATATAATCTCTTCTTTTTTTTTAAATCCTTTTTTCACAAGGTTTGTATGCTTGAATTGATCTTTCACCAGATCGTAAAATATATTTTGGTTTGGATGAATTTGTTTTGTAGACAAATATAGTTTGTGGCTACAAATGAATGTATTTATATAACAAAAACTGTATAACTACCATGAAAAATTGGGAACACTATTTATTTTTATTTATTTTTTTGAAAGAAGTTCTATTTCAAATAAATATTGTTCTTTTTAAATTTCTATTTATCAAAGAATCCTTAAAAAGAACCTATCACAATCTCTTGAGCACAACATCAACATATTAGAATGATTTCTGAAGGATGACGTGACACTGAAGTCTAAAATAATGGCTGATGAAAATTCGCTTTTGCCATCACAGGAATAAATCTGTAATCTATGAGGAAAAAGGTGAATATGTTAAGATTTATTTCTTATTTCATAGTTTTGATGACTTTATTATAATCCTAATTTTTTTTTCTCTAAAATTTCTAAAAACTTTTGACTGCTATGTGATTCCCATCAAACCTCTAAATATGTTTAGCTTGTTAGACTGATATGTTAATTTAAATAAGAGATAATAAAAAGCTCATAAATGAAAAAGCCCAAAGCTATTGCTCTTAATGACCTGCTAGCACTTCTGTACAACCTCCTCAATATACAACTCATTTGGTAATTTGATTCAAATGAAAGTGTGCGCAAGCAGCGGCAGCAGCAACAAGCAACTCACCGCTCCAGATGTGAGGAATGTTTTATTAGCAGAGAAAAAGAAGCTGATAGCTGCAGGTGGTAGGGCTGACATAGCAGGGCTGGCTTTGCTCCGTCTTGGCAGAGAAAGGGTGGAGGTCAGAGGGGGATATCCATTGCCTGTGTTTAATCAGGGCCAGTCGGATGGGATGGGATTCATTGCTCTTTGATGGAGAGCACTGTTATGAAGACGGACAGTCACTTTGCTCTCTAAGCGAAACCATCGTTTAGCCTCAAATTCAGAGAGAAAAGGCCCATTTGTTATCCACATGGGAGTGAGGCAGCCAGGGTTGGCGATGTTGGGTGAGAGCGGCATGCATTTGCCAAACAATTACAACACTCAGGCATATATTTGGGTGCGGGATAGAAGCAAATAATATAAGAGCTTTGCAGCTAAGTGCTAGGTGTGTGTGCAAGTGCACAATTTTAGCATTAAAGGGATAGTTTACCCCTAAATAAAATTCTGTTATCATTTAATTGCCCTCATGTCATTCCAAAACCATAAGAAATTTGTTCTTCTGCAGAATCTGTGAGATTTTTGACACTCCACTGAAAGTCTGTTCACCCAAAACTCTGACGCTTCAACATGCTCGTATAGAGTTCAAAAATTAAAAATGCATATGAACTGCATGGATTAAACCAATGATAGCTTTATATAATGAACAGATTTATTTTACACCTTTATTCACATATAAAAATAGATAAGCTAACAATGTTTACATTGTTAAAATTTGGTCACGGATAAACAAGCATGTTTGTTTGACACCCGAGAACCAATGAAATTCATTCACACAAGCATGTTAAAACATGTTAAAAAGGTGTTAAAAACTCCTGCAAAAATCAATGAGGTTTGTTCTTGCATGCCACAAGGTGCTAACAACTTGCTAAACATGCTAGCAACATGCTAGTAACTTGCTAATCATGCTAACATGCTAGTAACTTGTTAATCATGCTACTAACAATATAGTAACATGTTAATCAGGCTAACAACATGCTAGTAACATCCTAGAAACCACCCTGAGAAATCTAGCAACCGCATAGCATATCAACCACCGGGTACCGTTGCAACACCTTAGCAACCACCCCGAGTAGCTTAGCAACTACCTAACAACACCTCAGCTACCCTAGCAACCGCATAGTGACAACCTAGCAACCACCCTGGGTACCTTAGCAACCACATAGCAACACCCTAGCAAACAACCCAGGTAGCCTAGCAACACCCTAGAAACCACTCTGGGTGTGCTAGCAACCGCATAGCAGCACCCTAACAACAGTCCTGGGTACATTAGCAACTGCATAGCAACACTTTAGCAACCCCCAGTGACCATAGCAATCACATAGTAACACCCTAGCAACCACCTTGAGTACCGTAGCAACCACATAGCAACACCCTAGCAACAGCCTGGGTATTGTAGCAACCACATAGTAACACCCTAGCAACCACCCAAAGTACCTTAAAAACCGCATAAAAACCCTAGCAACCACCCCAGGTAGCCTAGCAACACCCCAGGTACCCTAGCAACCACATAGTAACACCCTAACAACCACCCTGAGTACCTAAGCAACCGCATAGAAACACCCTAGCACCCACCCCGGGCACCATAGCAACCACATAGCAACACCCTAGCAACCAACCCAGGTACCCTAGCAACCGCATAGTAACACCCTAGCAACCACCTTGAGTACCGTAGCAATCGCATTGCAACACCCTAGCAACAGCATGGGTATCATAACAACCACATAGTAAAACCCAAGCAACCACCTAAAGTACCTTAGCAACCACATAGCAACACCCTAGCAACCCCCCCAGGTAGCCTAGCAACACCCCAGATACCCTAGCAACCGCATAGTAACACCCTAACAACCACCCTGAGTACCTTGGCAATCACATAGCAACACCATAGTTAATGGTTAATTAATTAGGTTAATATTTATGTTCACAGAATAATGTTTATATTTGCATAAAAGCCTAAAATAAATCTGTTCATCATATAAAGCAATCATGTCTCTTCAGAAGACTTAGCTTAAACCACTTTATTCATATGGATTTAGTTTTTGATCTCTTTACGAATGTTTTGAAGTGTCAGAGTTTCAGTGGAAGAACAGAAATCTCTCCAATTGAATTAAAAGTATCTTCAGTTGTGTTCTGAAGATGAATACATTTCTTAAGGGTTTGGAACGACATGAGGGTACGTAAATAATGTCAATTTTAATTTTAAGATAAACTAACACCAAATGTATTATTGTGACTGTAATTCAAGTTCAATATTCTATTTTATAATTCAGCTGATCTCATCATTAAATCCAACTGATAATTTAATTTTGTGATATTCCAAAAGAATTGAACGCTTCTAGCCAGTCAGCTTCAATAATTCAATATGACAAGCATAGATTGAGGGGGGACATTTCCAGTCTTATGGTCAGGTGAGACAGCAACCTAATTAGTAAGTGTTTATTTTGGGGTTTACTGGCCCTTTAACTCCAAGCTATTGAAATGTCACTCCGGGTGACCCTGCGACAGGGTGAGAATGTCATTTGTAAACACACAGGGACTATGAGACCCCCAGCTAGGTTATTAGTAATGACAGCTGACTGACAGGAATGAGGGAATACTGCAATTTGGAATTATAAGCAACTATGTCTCATTTAGGACTGGATTATAGGCATCTGTTTTTCTAATCGTTTCACTTGGCATGGCCCATAGCGTATTCCACCATCATCTTCATTGCAATTTACTGAGATAACACTATCAACTTATTAATGTACTCTGAGCATCAACTCTTTGGACTACGCTTGGCCGTACTCAGCCAGCTAACATCATTCTAATCCTGATGGTTACTCTTCTCTAGCATGATGGATTTATTAGGGGACTGCATGACTTACTGCTAAAGAATGGGCCTTGCCACTAAGTCAGGCGGTGTGAGGAAGACAAGTGTATCTCAAGTCCTAATTCTTAACTCAATCATCTGCTAGCGATGTGAATTGCATTATGGATCATTCTGACAAGACAGCCCGCCCCAGTCTCGGACATGAATTTCGACAGGGATTCCAATATGCTAAGCAGGAGTGTGTCAGAGAGGTTAATATACATGAGAAAAAGCTCCTTAAAGTTCCTATCTGTCTTGCCTGCCTGAAAGTCTAGATATTCTAATGACCATTGCTAATAAAAATGCAAAGGAATCAATTAGTTTAATTAAATCTGGCAACACTCACTGACTTCTAATGTTTAAGGTCAGCAAGTAATTCTCAATCAGAGACATGAATGTACATGCATACATAACGTGCTCATGGGTGTACTCAGTAGGCAGTGTTGTACTGATAAAGATCATGTTTCAACTCTAAAGTTGATGTGTATAATAATATCCTCAAAAAAAAATATATATATATAGGTGCAGTTGTCAGTATCAAAGATGTCTAAAATGGTCTTTTTTGAACTAACTGTATAATTTGTGTACCTGCACAAGTGTGCTATCATAGCCATATTAAACTGCATTGTTATATCTAACCTTATACAAATAAATAAATAAATAAGAAAGAAAAAAAAGAAAAAAAGAAATGTAAACATACTATTATAGCATCTATAACTATCTATCTATCTATCTATCTATCTATCTATCTATCTATCTATCTATCTATCTATCTATCTATCTATCTATCTATCTATCTATCCATCCATCTATCTATCTATCTATCTATCTATCTATCTATCTATCTATCTATCTATCTATCTATCTATCTTAAATATGTCTTATCAATTTCCTATTTGATTAATCAACACAAGATATCAACAGAATAAGCAGACAAAAAATATTTACTGTATATTTACAGAAATTATGTTGCATATAATTAGAAAACAGCTAAATAATATATGAAAAGTAAAAAAAAAAGAAAATAATGTAAAGAAATGTGTCCTCAACAGAGTCCTCCAGAAATATTTTGTGGAAAAGAATATGAAGCGATGCTCCTGGGACTGATAAGACTCTATGGCCGGTTGGGTGTTTTACCCAAACTGACGTTTTCTCCTGGCCTTTCAGCCTAGTTCCCGACTGCCTTGATGGGACTACTTTCATGTTTTGTTTTCAAATTCCTTTTTTTTGTTGCTAACTAACACAGCTTGACAGGACAGCAGTGGACTTATCTCAAGGAGTGTGGTATCACAGCACATGCGCCTTTTCAGTCACATGTAGCACTTAGCACACTCTTTCCTCCTCTGCTTCTGGTTCTTCTTTATACCCTGTGGCAGCTATCAGGTCTGTGTTGTGTTTAATGGTATCTCAAGCTTTGGACCACTGATACCAGTCCGAGCGGTCAGAGTGTTAGCACTCCTCCAATATCTATTACAATTAGTTTTTGATTAAGGGGCCCGACTTGGCCGTTTGAAGCCTTTAATGTTGTGTCAACTGGCTGATGATGGAGAGAGAAGCATGGACGCCTCCCAGAAACAAAGAGGCTGGTAAAAGGCTCCAAGTGAACCATTTTATCTTTCTAATGGAAACCAGATGACCCTTTCCTTCTCTAATTTTTTTTTTCTTTTTTTTCTCAGGGTGAGATAGACAGCTCTCCCACTCCTAGTTATTTATGCAAGAGTTTCTGGAAATTTATATTTCCTTACTCCTTTCAAAGTATGTTTTTAGTAGCGTTTTAAGGGAGTTTCTATTGCAATATAAAGCTTGAGGGATGGTGACCAGTGAAATCCTCTCATTTCTTAATTAACACGACCAGAGTTGCTAAGGTTACCCCTGACCTTTGGAATTAACACAGCGATAGATACCAAATAGAAGAGATTTACTTGACGCACTCTTGAGAAAACCCGGCTTTAACAGAAAACGTGGTGACAGTACATAATAGGAGACCAATTAAAAGCAATAAATGACCTCCAGAAAGGAGTGGGTGTAAACAAACAATTAAATTCCACCCATTTATAGAAATATAAACAACATTTTGAATTAAGCTCTTGAGTATTTAACAGTGCAGTGAAATAGTGCACTTTTTGCGATACTAAAAGCTCTAGTTGAAATGGCAAAGTGTTATTAGCTGTTACTTTGATTATGTCTGGAATTTCTGCATGTTCACAATTCACACCCACATCTCAAAGTAATTGATGGAAAAAGGTCAAATGGCTTTTTTAGGGTGTTGTGTTTATAGGGAGGATTCAAGTGCAAATATCTCTGTTACACCAGCGCAAGAGCTCAACATTTTTTAACAATTAATTTATTTATATAAAAACACATTTTATGATTACCCCATGGACACTTTTTAAGACCACCAAGGACAAAAAAATTCTTGGTGTGAAAGAAAAGGAATTGCCTGTGTCCTGTCACTGAGTGGAAAGCCTTGAAATAGCCTTGAATATCCGCTTTCATTAAGTCGAAGATTTTGTTCATTAAGATAACACTATGCACTGGAAATGTTTGATCAGCTCATACAATTTGATGAATGCACCAAACCAAGATAACAATTTATTTAAAAACTATAAAGTTAATATTTGTTTCCTTCAAGGACATGATTTCAAGATTTATTCCAAATAGAGGGGTTCAAAAAGTCTAATTCCTCATTTATGTTTTATGAATATCCATGACTGCACTGAGTGTGCGCGTGTGTGTGTGTGTTTTCCGAAATCAAGCTGTTTGAGATTTCGGGTGAATAGCATGAATCATGAGAAAGTTTATGATTACAGTTTTTGAGCGGAGGAAGATACAAGTACTTGAACCAAAAGCGATCATCCTCTCCTGTTTTGTTTTGTGAAACGCACACATTTAAACACACACAGACACACACACAGACACACACACAGACACACGCACACACACACACACACACACACACACACACACACACACACACACCACACACACACACACACACACACACACACACACACACACACACACACACACACACACACACACACACACACACACACAGAGGAGAAAGCTCTGGCATGCAAGCAGGCTGATAAGTTGCAGCTTGTGCAGTTTCGCTCAGTTTACTTTATCCCTGGGCTGGAAATGACCTTGTGAACTTGAGCGTTTTTTTTTTTCCTTTTCTTTCGTTCTCTTTCTCTATCTACCCCCCACCCCATCCTCCTTATCTCTCTCTCTCTCTAACCTGCACTGTACAGTCAACAAGCCACCCACAATACAGTACCTGCATGAATGTGCTAATGGCTGTTGACAAGTGTGTTTTTTACAGCTTTCACAGGTGTGTGTGTGTCTCAATGCTCTGATACATCACAGCTCAAAGGCTGTTGTCCTATAACGATTACTATTTGTTTTTTTAGCACCAACGCAGACCTGTTTTCACCCAGCATGCTTTTGTACACACATGGCCTGTAACCCAGCAAGCTGTGGTTTAATCATTACTGTGACCTGCTTATCTGTTCGTCAAGCAGGTAACCATTAATAGGTGTTTACTTTCCGATGACCTCTGCAAATGTGCACAGGCCCTTTGCCCCATGAATGTCAACAAAGGCCTGATTTCTTTCTTACTTTTTCATTTTTTTTTACTTCATGACCCAGCTTCTTGACCTAGCAAGACTACTTTTTTTTTTTTTTCAGTGAGAAATCTGTGAAAGCATGTGAAAACAGCACAAAATGTATTTTTGAATTCAAGCTCTGGGTCAACTGTTGAATAGGAAAGAATTCTGGACAAATGTAACATCGTGAGTGAAAGGTTATAATTGATGGCTTCACACAGGAAAGAAAAAAAAATCTCTTTAAAATCATGGTTGTCAGTTCAAACAGTAGCGCATGATGTAAACAATATTTTGCCCGTTGAGGCAACTATTTGCATATATATTTGCAAGTATTTTGAACTAAATTTATTCTTGTTTTTTCTATTAGACTTTACATGTTTGCAACTTGAACTCTTGAGTAATGGCAACTCAGTTTTTTCAATTGGCAACTATTTTTTTTATTTTTTTTTCAATTTACAAACTATAGTTTTAAGTTCATCAAACATAAACCTTGTTGTTTTTAAAGTAATATTTACCTATTTATCCTTATATATCTCTAACATTAACACTACTGGTAACACTTTCGTTTAGAGACCAATTCTCACTATTAACTATTAACTACTGTAGATGCTTATTAGCAAGCATACTGCTAGCAGGATGACTGTTTATTAGTACTTATAAAGCACATATTAATGTACTAACATATTACAACCTCATACCTAAACTTAACAAAAACCTTACAAATTATTAATTTTATTGAGGGAAAACTCTTAGTTAATAGTGAATGTCTTCCCTAATTCTAAAGTGTTACCACACATCCTTTTCAGATGAATGCATTTCTGTTTACAGGCTTCATGGAAATAATAATAATAATAATAATAATAATAATAATAATAATAATAATAATAATAATAATAATAAATAAAAATGATATGATGGACTTACTCAGGATAATACTTGAACTATTTAAAACGGTTTATATAGTGTTTTGAACACTGTTAAAATATAAAATTCAGTTTCTTTAAAAACATTACATTAACAAATAAAAATGAATAGCATTCAATAGTGTTTTACAGAGTAAATGTTGAAACTTAAAATGTATGTTCTGCAGTCCACAATATCTTAACACATACTACGAGAAGCTGAGCACACTTCACTTGGGTTAGTTCACCCAAAAAAGAAAATGCTGTCATCATTTACTCACCATGTTGTTCCAAACCCACAAGACTTTTGTTCATCTTCAGAACACAGATGAAGATATTTTTAATGAAATCTGAGAGGTATCTGTCCCTCCCTTGACAGTTTATGCAATGACCAATTTGACCCTTCAAAAAGTTTATAGATAGATCGTAAAACTAATCCATAAGAATTGAGCAGTTTAGTCGCAATTTTCTGAAGAGACTCAGTCACTTTATATTTATTCACATATACACATTCGTCAATGCAGATCAGTTATGGTATGTGGAAGCTCAAGCATTTTTGCTTGATGTGTGAGAACCAATGAGGTTCATTCTTGTGTTATGCAGCATGTTTGAGCTTCTGCAGGAACTAATGAGATTTGTTCTTATGTGTCAAGCAAGTACTTCTGTTTATGTTCACTGATCAACATTTATATGTGAATAAAATGCTAAATTCAAACTGTTCATCATATAAAGCAATCATGGCTCTTCAGAAAATTTTAATAAAAAAATCTCGGTCAGATTTCTTTTTAAAATATGTTCATTTGTGTTTTGAAGATGAATAAAAGTCTTATGATTTTGGATTGACAAATTAATAATAATAATAATAATAAAGAAATCATTTCAGAGGTGTGGGATTTTTGATGGGAAGTGATTGGATCTTTGTGGATTTGCAAGGCATCTTCATCATCCAGATACTGTGAAGTAAAAACAGTGTAAGTGGACAAAGATTTGACTTTCATTTCATTCTATTTAATTTCATTTGATTTCATTGATTTAATTTAATTGAAATGATTTATTTAGATTTATTTATTATTCTATTCTATTCTATTCTATTCTATTCTATTCTATTCTATTCTAACCTATTATATTACAATATAATATTTAAAAAATATATAATGACATTCTAAAACAACTGCTTGTCCACTGAAATAAAGAATGCCGTCAAGGCATCTTTCGTGATATTAAAGCATTCCACCACTAATCCGTTCATATTTAAAGGGATACTCCACCCCAAAATAAAAATTTTGTCATTAATCACTTATCCCTATGTCCTTCCAAACCCGTAAAAGCTCTGTTCGTCTTCAGAACACAATTTAATATATTTTGGATGAAAACCAGGGAGGCCTGTGACTGTCCCATAGAGTGCCAAGTAAATAACAGTAATCCATAAAAGGTATCAATAAATCTGATTTATATTTTAATTATTTTACAAAAAAATATATGTATTATGTTCTGAAACAAAAAAAAAACAAACAAACATCTGAAACAACCTACTGACAAACCCCTTTTTATTTTTATATATATATAAAAAAATACAATAATTCTTTCGTAAAAAAAAAAAAACAAACAAACATCTGAAACAACCTACTGACCAAAAATGCCAGGGTTATAAAAAAAAAATGTATTCTTCAGAAAATGTTCTCAAGGTAACATTTGAGTTTCATTTATCGAACCGACCCCTCTTGTAAAAGCAGCACCCCAGTCTTCAAAACCCCACCTTTCAGCTGTCCAGATGTGTCTCCCTCCCTCTCTTTAGCTGCTGCCCAAATGATACCTCGCCCTTTGTCTCTCTCGCTGAGCTGGGTAATATATAGCTGTGAGGCGTCCTGACATAGTTATATTTGCTGGTGTCCTAGAAAAGACAAGGAGACTCAATTACAATGGCAGCAGAGCGAGTGCCTTTACGAATGTCAACTCTTCGCCCAGACGCAGCGTGATGAATCACACCTGACCTCACACCAGGCGTCCATTTCTCAGCAGCTTGCGCACAAGTGTGGACTAGTAAATGAGAAATCAGGGTGGGGTGGCGTGAGGTGTAGGGGGCTCGTTTTTTGAGATGTGTGTGTGTGTGTGTTTGCGTGCAGGGCCAGAGGCCACGAAGATGAGACAAACAGTGGAGAGCCCGCAGACGTCCTTGCTCACAATGCCTGTTGAGAGAGGAGCAGTGTAGACGCTGTGGAATTGTAAGCAGTTGTTTAAAGCTTTTAGACAGGGGGTTTTGGGAGTGTTCCGTTGGAAGGCTCGACGGCCCTGCTACAGCTCGTGTGATGCTCTCCTGCAGCTCTGTCAGGAGGAGAACTAACCTGCATCTCTGTTTGTTCACACACACATGTACGCACACACAGTGCTGCCTGCCTGCCAGCAGCCTCCTCTTACTACAGGCAGAGTGTAATCCTTGTTGACAGAGAGCGAGTGTGGTTATTAGGTCACTTGTGTTTTCATGCTGTACTGTAAAGCACTTAGCAGGCTGCAGTGGCAGCGGCTCACAGACTCACACCAGCACTGTGGCAGTTCAGAGCCACTCTCCTCCGGGAGAAGAGACCTCTTATCCCGCCACTGCACCATCTGACCCTGGAAGGACGACGGGTGAGGAGTGGTGGGTGGTTAGGTCAGAGACGGCTGTAACGCTGCCCTGGGCCAACTCTGAGGGCAGGCAGGGGAGTCCCTGCCTCCTGGGAGAGGGAGGGGGGGAGGGAGGGAGAAGGGGAGGGTGGAATGAGCAACAGGCAGACACAAGGGCAAAGGCAGATGTGTGCAAGGATAGATGAGGAGATAAATCACAGGCTGTCAGAGCCCGAGGCATTTGCATTCCTGAAATGGAGCTTGCACTGGCTGTTGGGGTACGGAGACCTCTGCATGCATAGAGTCCAACGCAACATCAGATGTGGATGCGATTCACACGCAGCTGCAGAGGAGTTAGGTCAGTTATTATGTAAGATGTGACCTGAATTACACTGAAAAGGGTGCTTTTAAATGTTAAAGGAGTTCCTAAATAAAGTAATTTAATAAATAATACATATGATGGAGCACAAAAATGATTTGTTGCACAAAAATGGGCCACATTTTCTAGAGCTTTACAGGGTATTACAATGGGTAGCAAAAAGGATGAAATTTACTAGATTTATCTTGCACTTTCAAAAACAGCACACACTTTAAACCGATTGTCAAAGTTCAGAGGACACACACAATATTAGAGTTAGGGGTGGATTGGGTCATGTGATTATAGTTTATAGTTGGCAGGCCGTCTGTGATGTATCGTACCCGTGTCCTGGACTTATTCAATGTCATATGGAAGGACAGGACACCCTTTTGGGATGTGAGTGGTCTCATCAGGTTGTTTCGTTGATGCTTTGACTTCATGATGAAGAAGAACTGTGAAACTAAGAAACAAACAAGATTAAACAGTCTGAGTCAAAGTCTGTCTATTGATAGAAGCATTAAAAATATGGAACATTTGTTGTTGTGCACAGTAGGACATACTGTGCACAACCCTGTTTTATTACAATACAAAAATGTATTACAAACAGATATGCAATATTTATTGAGAGACAAGAATGTTTAAATAGGTACAAATTATTCATTGAAATAGTAAAAGAGCAGAATATGTAACAAAGCAAGATCATGATGCATTTTGTATTTTGGGATACATATTACGTACAGTTTAATATTATATTTAACATATATATATATATATATATATATATATATATATATATATATATATATATATATATATATATATACACACACACACACACACACACACACACACACACACACAAAACACAAAGTAAGAAAAAATACACAATCTCTGAAAACAAGTCTTAATTTCATATGCATTATGCATCTCTTTTTTTTTTTTTTCATTAGTCCAGCACTCTAATATTGAAACATCATAATTTAAAAAAAGAACATTTAGCTAAATGCTGTCAGGACTATGGACTTTTCCATGTTCTTTTCCCCCCCTACCAACCATCTTCCTCCTCATGTTGATTGTGTTAATTTGATCCCAGGTGTGTCTCGTTCCTCCCCAATTATCTTGCCTTTAAAAGCCCTAGTCCTTTCAGTTCTTGTTTGTCGGGTCTACTTGTTGAATGTCTCCCTGGTTTCCTGTCTCTACTTTGGATTATTAAAGATTTATTTGTGTTATCTCCAACGTTTACTCGTTCCTTCCTAGAGGGAGAATGTGAAAGAAGACCGGACCTAAAACAGTAACTTCCATGTTTTCCCCTCCATTTGTTTTCTTGTTTTTCTCCCAGTGTTTTTCTTTCTGTTGTGTCCCATGGATCCCCTCCTTCGCCCCCAGAATACCTCCTCCTCCTGCTGGAGCAGGGGGAGAAATCGCTTGGGGCCCACACCAGACTGTTCTGTACTGGCAAGCCGCACCAACTACCTGGATGACGCGTTCTACATCGCGCAAAGAGCACCGTCGTCCAAGGATGGTCCCTGAGCGAATTTCACCGCCTTTGTGGAGTGGACACTGGCGAGAAATGGATCTCTATTTCCCACAATTCCCAGGAGCTTATGCCAGTGCCACTCCTGACCCAGAGCCCAGCCCACCATCTCCCCGCAGTATGGAGCATAAGCCAGAGCAGAGCCAAGTGACTGAGCAGAGGATTGCCCCGGAAGTTGAGCCCAACTCGTCAGACCAAGTGCAAGAGCCGGCTACAGAGCCCACCATGAGGGAGAAAGCCGCGGATGGTGTGAGCGTGGAGAGGAGCTACTCCCCCTGCATTGTGGCTGTGGGTGAGCTGAGTATGGAGCGGTGTTGGTGCCAAAACCAGGAGGGGGATCTAATAGACTGGGAGTCTGAACTGGAGATCGAACTGCCCCCTCTCCTCTCTCCGTCATCTCCGCTGGTCACGTCCAGCCCTCCTTTGTCCTTGGTTCCCTCATCCAGCCCTGTGGGGGCTTCCGGTCCTCGAAAGTGCCCTCCAGTGCCAGCTTCTCAAAAATAGCTGCCCTCCCACCCACTCCTGCCTCTGCCACTGCCCCTCAGCCCCTCTGCTCGCCCTTGGCCCACCATCATTGCGGTGCGAGCCCTGCCTCCGAGGCCCAGACTCCGCTTCGGCCCATAGACCCAGCAGCTCTACCTCAGCTCCTAGCTCCATCAGCTCCACCGGGCTCCCTCGTCCTTCCGGCTCCGCCTTGGTCCGGTGTCCTCTGGCTATGCCTCATTGCTCCTTCCCATCGGCTCCGTTGGGCTCCATCCTCCCGCCAGCTCCACTTTGGTCCTCAGTCACTCTGGCTCTGTCGTGGATCTCCGAATCTCCACCTCGGTTGCCAGAGCCCTCGGCTCCACCATCCTTAGAATCCCCCTGGCTTGTAAGGCTCTCCGTCTCTGCCTCAGGCTTTTTTTTGCCCCTGTGACCCAGTTTCTTCCTCATGTTGATTGTGTTAATTTGATCCCAGGTGTGTCTCGTTCCTCCCCAATTATCCTGCCTTTAAAAGCCCCAGTCCTTTCAGTTCTTGTTTGTCGGGTCTACTTGTTGGATGTCTCCCTGGTTTCCTGTCACTGCTTTGGATTATTAAAGATTTATTGGTGTTATCTCCAGCGTTTCCTCGTTCCATCCTAGAGGGAGAATGTGACAAATGTACACTAAATAGATAATGGGCTAAAACATAATTTAGCAGTATTTAGCTATTTAGATGCTAGAGCCTTTTCTTCCTTTCATGGCGCATGGAAAAGTAAAGGCTCTGACCATGCTTCTACTCAGTTGGAATCCAACATGTCAGTGAAACAGTTAACCAACATCAAATGATGACATTGGCTTTGCAGACCTCTTTCCATGATGTCAAGAGCATAGTGAAGCTTAAAGGGGATTACAGTCTAATTCTATCGTTAAGGCTCCCAACTAAATTGACTTGGCTGAGTGCATATGGTGGACTAAAGCAAACTTCATTTTTTTGTCGGTTGATGGGCGCAATGGTTGGGGCACAGAGGGGTGCAGAGGACAGAAAGTCAGAGAGAGAAAGAGAGGAGAAATCAAGACTAAGAGAACTCATGGTAGGAGGTTCGCTGGAGGGTGGATGGGTGGGGAATTGTCATCAGGAAACCCTTGTCGGCCCGGAATGAGGAGTGTTGAGTAACTAATGAGAATGTTTTACACAAGAAATGTATCAAGGCTGAGGAGACACATCTGGGTATACAACTCACACAAAGAGTCATCCAGCTCAAAAGACTTTTTTATTGCTCTAAGTGCAATCCTCCCATTTGAAACCCAGCCAGAAATCAAGAGGGAGCAAAAAAGAGACAGAGGACAGAGGGAAACAGCTGGGTTTCCTAAGCAGAATGGCTGGTAAGGCTGAAGGGAGAGAGAGATGGCTTTCTATGGAGAATATGGAGGAGGAATATAAACTCCGAGAGAAGTTGCTGGGAAGAAAGCCATGAAACAAATGAGTTAAAAAAAGAGGGAAACCAAGGAGGACAAGATCAAGATCAGGGCCAAGGAGAAGAGATTATGAAGAACTAATAATGAAACATCGCAAGAGTGAGAAAGGAGGGGGAATGTCGACTGTGGTTTAGGAAAACAAGCGAGAAAGAGATAGAGGCCAAAATCAGCGGAAATGTAATGCGAGAGAGGCAGGAAAAGGGATGCATGGCTCTGATTTGTGAGATGAGATGAACTGAAACGGGATGGAGGCAAATTCCAGGAAGACGTCTGAAAGCCAGAAAATGAAGTCACCTGTGCAAATACAACTCATATTTACTCATTGTGGAATAATCTTATGACAGTTCCCCATTTTATCTGTCTTGGTCAGGGTTTTTAGGAAGAGGCCTGGGTCCAGAAAAACAAACACAACCGCTAAAGCAAAATGATCATGTGCACTTGGCTCAACGAATGCAAGTCCAGCAACAACCGCTACCCCAATAAGCAATGAACAAATGAACTATGAGCAACCGAAAAACACAAAAATAATTTACAGCTATAGACTCATTCAGAGCGTTCCTTTGGAATCATGAATCGAGACTTTTTCTTCCAGCAGTTGTCAAAAGAATTGAAATATGCAGACCGCAAACAGGATCAGCAGCAATAACAAAACTAACCCATGCAAACTTCAACATGGGATGTGAACACATGTTCCCAACTAGTCTGCCAATTACTCTACCTCAGATTTACTGTTGTTCTCAATTAAAGAGCAGTTTGGCAACAAACAATAACATGTGTTGTGATGCTGCGGTTGAGCCAAGTTAATGTTTCATATTAGAGCTCCCGCAACTACTCACCGGGCCAGAACCCATGCTGTTTAGTGCATACTTCACTTAACAGGGTGCTCATAAGTCATTATGCCCGCCAAAGTTCTGCTGGGCCATAATGAACAAAAAAAAAAAAAAAAAATGCACAAAAAGCGTGCACAAAAGCGTGCTATGCATACAGACGACAATCGCAGGAGCTCCTTCCAAATATTCCAACTCATAAACATTTCAAAAAGTATTAGAGGGTGCATGGGATTTACAAATCCAGGGATTTTCATCAACTACTGCCTTAGGACTTGATTGGGTGTTTTTTTAATGGATTTGATTCAAAGAATGGCTATATATTCTCGATGGACATTTATAGTGAATACAGAGCTCCTTGTTTTGAATGTTCAGAACAGACTCCTTTCGACGTGTTTGAATGGGCGATGAACACTAAAGTGGTTCATCTGTCTAACAGATGAGTTTTATGGTCATGCGCATGTCAGCCACCAATTCTCTGCATTTCAGGATATTAATTTAGGGCGGCTGCATATTTTGAGCATTTCAGTCGGAAGTCACATATTTGTAATTGAATGTTTGAGCTCTCTTTTAAGCCACTTAATGTGTGCAATCCGATATAGTGTTTGCAAACCGTTTACTCGTGACCTGTGCTCTCCCTTTCCTTAAGCCATTCAAGAGAGCCAGCAAAAGCAAAGTGCCTTTTAAGGCCCTGAGTATTGCCAGAGTCCTCCTTATATTACTGATGATATCTTTACTGAAGGCTTCACTGACAAGAGCCCAGGGATCAGAACTGCCCATAAAGCAGATGGGAAATTACATCTCATCCTAGGCCCTGTGCTCAAATGGCCTGTCTGTTGATGCAGCGGGCTTGTGGTGTCTTTAAACAGGGACTTAGCCTCCGACCCCAAACCCCCCCAACCTTATACGATTGCGGTGAGGAAGCTACTGGAGGTAATCAAAGCGGACTGAGTACAACTGGACAACTGCACTGACTGGAGATCAGTCTCAATCCTGGGAGTCTGACGGCTGGAAGGAGATATCTAAAAACTGTGTCCACACACTAGGCCTGAAAAACCTTAATAACGTCAAGCCTGTCATCGATAGAGTGAGATCTAGGCTGTCGTATTTGAAGAAGTGTGCCTCAACAACAATCTTTACAGCCAAATACATGAAATGCTACCTTAATTGCGAAATAATGCTTTGTGGGCGGTTCCAATATTTCATCCAGTGAAGACTTAGTTTGACTAAATATCAGTCATGGTTGGAATGAGCGTGTGAGAGAAAATTCATTGTGCCGTAATCCCTTAAGCCCTTCAGGGATGGCCTCTGACCAGGGCATATGAGATCCACTACCCAGCGCTAATCTGTTCCCAACACTGATGAACCCAGAAAGTGGCTCTTGCGGTTAACAAACTGTCCACGGATGGATTATCCAGTTTGCAGCAATGCAAAGTTCAGAACACAGCAGCTGTAATCCCAGTGTCTCGATGACACACGTGCTGAGGCCTTGCACTCAATAAGCGCAAGCTTGGCCCAAAGAATTGTGTTTATCCATTCATCCATGCTCATTCCTCCCCCTCTCTGTGACACAGGCACTGATCACTTTATCCCTCTGTTCTAATGGCAGAGAGACAGAGCTAGCACGCTTCCGCCACGCATGGCACAAATCCCTACTGACCTGGCTTACCACTGGTTGACCAATATCTAAAACACTATTTGCAAGAAAAAAAAACAACAAAGAGAGAGAAAATAATTAAAAATTCCAAACAGTGTCGGGGCTGGTGAGCATTGCATAATCAAAGTATGATTTAAGTTACTAGTCATACATTACTTGTGAATTTACAATATAGTATTTTTCAAATAGGTAACATTTATTATTTAATCTATTTACTGACAAATACTCCTCCCTTCTTCATGCTGGGAGAAAAGTTGGTGTTTTTAAAGTGGGCATGCAGGGGGTATGTGTGAAGCATGATGGGTACTGTAGTTCAAGAGAATGTAATTTGGTCCCACTTTATATGGTCAATGTACTTACATGATATAAGTACATAGTATTTAAGGTTTTTACCACTGTAATATTTTTTTTTTTAAAACCTGGTACATCTGTAATTTTTATAAAGTTACATTTATAGACTGAGACCCATGTTCAGGAAATATTCTTAAACCCACCATATCCATTACACCTGTCACAACCTTACCAGTATCCCACTCAGAACACCTGCAAAAGTGTTTTGCAACAATATGAAACACAATAAGTACATTGCACTAGAGGTTACATAAAAAAGCAAAACACAAAAAGAAAGAAAATAACATTAATAAATGATGTTCAGGAAATATTACCCACATATCATTACAACATATAATTGCAGAACACAAAAGGAAAGAAGTCATAGAGGTTTAGAATGACATGAGGGTGAGTAAATGATGACATTAGCTGATGGAGAGAAAAATTAATTAAAAATTGTAACCTTAAAAGGGTACTTTTTACAATTGTAAAATGTTATATATAAAAGTACATTTTAAATGGGTAACCAGATATTTTAGGTCTATTTTTAATTGATCTAACCAACACTCAAACCGTGAATAAGTGCTTAAATAAAACCATTTAATTTTATGAAGCATTTTACTTTCTTTTAGTTTAAGAGAAGAAGAAAAAAGGTAACACTTCAGAATAGGGAACACATATTCACTATTAAGTAAGAGTTTTCCCTCAATAATCTCCTAATATGCTGCTTATTAATAGTTAGTAAGGTAGTTGTTAGTGTTTAGGTATGGGGTAAAGGATCTAAGATGTCATGCAGAATAAGGCATTAATATGTGGTTTATAAATACTATTATAATTAAAGTACTGCTATTCTCTTATATACAAAGACACAGGTCAGTGCCACTATTGACAGAGCAATGTGGCATGAACCTTAACCTATGATGACTATGCAGCATGTAGAGAGATGCCTGGAAATATGATAAGGCGAAGGTCATAGGAGAATGACTTGTTTGCGATGTTAATTTCCGGAAAGCAACCGGAAATTAGATAAGACAGAGATAAATTAACCTTTGGCCGACAACATTCAGCACAGTTTGAAGACACTCAAAAATATATTTTCATTCAGCAAATGAATAAATGACCTGGCTGCGTTTCCCAAAAGCATTGTAAACCTAGACACCAATGGTTTCTATGATGCACTTATCCTTACAATGATTTTGGGAAATACAGCCCTGGACAGGCAGTGTAGATATATGCTGTGCTTATTTACGAGACATTTAAAGAACAAGCCCGCTCTTCAAGTTATACAAAAACCAACCTTGAGAGGCAGCCACTTATTCCAAACAATGAGGTATTCGTCAATGTGAGGTATCCCATTGTAAACGGACACATAATCCAGCAACTCGAATCTCTTTCCTTCTTTGCTGAATGTGTTATGAACCAATATTACATTCATCAACTAAGAAATGCAATTAATTATGAGAGCAGTCCCTGCCATCCAACCAAATGGATGGGCACAAGGGGTAGGTTCAGGGACTGTTCAATAGCTTTCATTTGAGGAAGGAAAGGCCTTCAAACAGCAAGGTTGTTTTTTAAAGGCTGTGGGTGCTCAGTGTCTCATCTTTTCATAGAAGTGGAGTGAGCTGCACTCCAACTGCGTCTCACATTTAAAATAAAATAAATATATAACCCACATCAGCTGTCCCATCATTTCAAGAATGGTGACCTGACACCTCGAAACCTTGAAAAGCCTGAAGGGTCCAGATTCTATTCATTCAATTCTTTTAAATTCACCACAACTCTCTCTCTCTCTCTCTCTCTCTCTCTCTCTCTCTCAACGAGCACCAGTGTCAAGTTTTATATCATAAATCCAGCTCAAAGTTTATCCCATCAAAGCCATTTATTTAGCGATCCACTAAATTTTTTGTTCCTTTGTGAAAGCAGAATTCCCAAATAGTAAATAATTATATAGACAGAGAAAGCCGTACTCTAAGTCTCCTAGTAAACCAGTAATAGCTACCTTTGTTGGTGGCCCCATCTTTTTCTTTCTTATCTACATTATACTGTACTGCTTTATGATGTTTGAGTCACTCCAGATACACTGAGTCCATTCACTTGTTGGGCACTGGTCAGATCCAGCATTTGTGTCATTCAGTTTATGAATGCTGTGACCATATTCTTTTCAGCCATACCTGTACGACACTATAAAATTCAGTGTCTTGTTTATAAAGATTAAACTAGTATCATTGGTAATCACATTTTAACTGGCAATCATATTAAGTTAAAAGATAACTTTCTGAGGAAATAGGGTGGCATATAAATAGCATAAAACTGAAAGAGTTTTACTTACTTTTATTACTACAATTTCCAAAAGCACTGTTTAGGGTAAGTTGTCACAGCAAAATTCAAACAGCAAAACCATTCTGAACTACATGAAATAAACAGTAATATGCAAACATAATTGTTATAGTTAACAAAAGAAATGACAAAACATTAACATTTAAACATTACATTTTAAAATGATTCATCAAATTAATGTTTCTTCAAGAAAGAAAGAAAGAAAGAAAGAAAGAAAGAAAGAAAGAACCTGTCAGATATCATATCTATAGTGACCAATATAATCACTTTTCAAAAGTAATCAAATTGGGTATTACATCAGAATGCCATAACTTTTATTAACTCAAACATAGATTTTGAGGTAACAAGATTTGCTACTCAAATTTCACTCTCAGTTCCGCAATGAATGTTTTTCAGACCTTCCGGGGCATCTACTGTAGGCTCTTGTTTCTGCTAAACATCTTTATTCTAACAGATACTTGACACCCACACTGCATTGCACTGTAAATAAACATGGCTGCACACACAACTGATAATTTGTTAGATTTAGCTTGACAATAGCCTAAGACATGACCCCAACATAAGCAATGAATACAAATGAAATATTTATTATTAATATATGTGAGGATTAGAATCATTTTGGCCAGTATCATGTGACTTCTTGTTACTGATTTCAATATTAAAATGTGATATATAAATACAAGATACGCAGTCAACTAACAGTGTTACTCCCTTGCATGTCAGTTCAGCCAAATTCACATTAACACACATATTCCCACACACACTCACACAGTCAATTTACACAGGTTGGCTAGGAACCAGACTTTGCAAAGAGAAAAATCTCCCGGCTCGCAGGCCTGATAGAGACCATTGAGTAGGGGACCCCACACAAAGACCAATAGCGATGGGAATCAGCTGAAAATATGTGACATAATCACATTAGTGTCTTAAAGGACACAAAGCGCTTAGTCAACTTCCCCTGATCAAGGCACATCTGGAAAAGCGGGGGACTGGAGCGGTGGTCCTGGCTTTCCCCAGCTAAAATTAAAACAAGCTGTAGTGCCATGCTGCTGGGCCGCAATGGACCAAGAACCATGACACAATAATGGATTGCTCTGGCAATGCTGTAGTAAATGCAATTCTTGTGAAGAAGGAAGAAGACAAAAAAGGAGGAAGAAAAAACAGTGGATGGATTTTAAAAAAGGCTTTGAGAATAACGCCCACAGCTTTCCCAGAGAGATTGAACTCTGACCCAGAGAGGGACGATGGAAATTTGCTGAAAGTGTCCGCAAAAAAACAGACAATTTACTTTCAGGAAGTGAAGCATTGTATAGGGTATTAATGAGTGGGAAATATCATTTGAATAACAGCTAAATATTAAATATTATACACATCAATGGGGTCCAAAACAGTTTTTCATTGGATGAAAATATATGAAAAAGTCAGTTTTGAACAACAAGAGTGTGAATATTTTCTTTTTTTGGATGAACTATTCCTATAATTACATATGATACAATAAACGGAGAATCAAAACAAACAAACAAAATGGTTACTACAATGCCTAAGAAACATTTTGAAAGGTCACAATAATTTTAACTACACTCAGTAGCAAACTACGCTTACCGCTTGCTAATATTTTCCAGGGGCCCTTCTGAACATATTGTAGCCCCATTTTTTTCACTTCACCCTGTCTAAGAAAAAAAGGCAGACCTTTGTTTTAGCTTCACAGCAACTGTGAGAAAGAGGACCTGCTCATCGTATAAACAGCCACCTCAACATGCTCCAGCACAGCACTAGGAGCTAATTACAAACACTGCTTGTGCTAAAAACCCTCTTGTAGACAGCAAACAAAAAAGAAAAAGCTGGGGGAGCGAGAGGGTGAGAGAGAAAAGTGACAGAAAGTGAAAGGGGCCCAGGCAAGGAAGAAGGGAGAAGCGGGAGGGGGGTGGGGGTGGGGGGTGAAGAGGCTAATGAATCTATAGGAAACACCACTCCTCTGACACGTGAAACGTTCCTATTCACCGCCCAACGGGACTTAAAGAATGTTCAGCCTTTTGTCTCTTCTCTAATTCCTCAAGAAGAGATGGGATGTGAAAGGTGTGTATGTGTGTGTGTGTGTGTGTCAAGAGGGGGCTTCCTTAGCAGCACTGCTTATCCCCCTGAGCTTTAGCACTTATCAATAAAGTGGAAAATAATATAGTTTAAAAGTACAGACTTATTTGGAATATAATTAATCTTTTGGGAAATCATATCCTAATTCAAAATATAATCCCAAGAGAAGTGAATATCATTCTTACCTTCACAACTGATTTAAATTACAAAAAATCCAATACCCTTTTAAAGTATAAAGCACAATAAACAAAAGTATAAACACTAAAACTTCAAAGAATCATTCAATATCCTTTTATATATTTAAAACATAAGCTATAAAATGTCAAATACAGTAAAACTCAACTCAACACGCTAAAAAAACTCAACTCAACAAACTAAAAAAGATTATTATCAAATACAATGCTTAAATAATCAACACGCTAAAAAAGGCCTTGAGCCGAAACAGTTGTTTTATCCTGCTGGAGATTAATGTAAAATAAAACGCTAAAATATTATTTTCATATACTAAGTTTCATATACTACAAGTAATTTAATAGATTGACGCACCAAAATAAAGTATTAAGTGACAAAGAGCGTGGTGCAAATTACTAAAAAACACACTAAAAGTAAAATAATGAAAAATGCCAATATAATGCTTTTTTGGAAAAAATAAATCAATAAAAAAAAAGGTTGTGATTTTTACAGAAAAAGATAGCGACAGTAAAATAACTATTAACTGGTTAACTATAGGTTACCATATAACATATGATGAAAAAATGTATATATATATATATATATTTTTTAAAATGCTGCTAGATCTAAACCCTCTTCGGCCTAGCTCGGCAGGGCGGAGACCCTGGAGGAATCTGGGGTCGAAATAACTGAAAACTCTGAAATGGGGGCCCGGGCCAAACCTCCACTCTCCCCTCGGCCCGGGAGGGGATGTCATTTTTACGTGCTGTTGCGATTCAGATGATTGTGTTTTTCTTGGAATTTTGGATCCATAACTTGGAACGAGGGGCTGTGTAGAGGGCTGCCTAGCCCACGTACCCTCACCGTGGCTGGGGTGAGGTGAGTTGAAGTCCCCCTTGTCTGGGAACGGAAACTGAGCTTCAGGGGCTGCATAGAGGGCCACCTAGCCCACGTACCCTTGCCGTGGCTGGGGTGAGGCGAGTCAAAGTCCCCCTTGTCTGGGAACGGAAACTGTGCTCCAGGGGCTGTATGGAGGGCTTTCTGAAATTAAAAGAAATGAATTAGCACATTTAAAACTATTAATGCTTAAGAAAACATGCCATACATTTTAATAATTTATTTTTTAAATTAAAATTACAAACAGTAAAAGAATATTCCCATTAGTCCCTGCATGATGCATTACATATGTTTATATTTTATTGAAACAGTTTTGTTTCCTATATTATCAGCAATGAACATTAGGTTTATTTTAGTGCCATGCGTGTTTTCCGAATGGTGTTTTGTGTATATGACTATATATGTGGATCGTCCATATATGAGTATTAGCCATAGTTTATGGACTCTGATTCATCATGTGAACTCGGGTAGCCTAAGCCGCAGCTGCGCTATATGTTGGCACACTTCCCACAAGGCTATGGCTATGCCATTATTATTTGTACATTTGAAGATACAAAGCAGAGTTGACTAGTTTAAGCAGTTGTGCATATTTCTACATGTAAAGATTATGCTACACTGCTTTGAAGTGATATGGGAAAGTGCTATAAAAATGATTTACACATGACATGATATCACTTTTGAAAACTTTACCACTGCAGTAACGCATCTAATTTATGTCTGACCAAGTTTGTAGTGTGCATGTTGTGTGGTAGTGTTGGGAAAGCCACATGGCCGAAGTCCAGGCCCAGATTCTGTCCATTCCCCCCACCTGCTTCCACCCTCTCATCTGCACCAGAGCTCTGATACAATCTGTTGCATTTACCCCTAGGCTTTTGACGGCACTTGTTACACAGATAAAACAGGGAGCCAGGGTTGACTCGAGATTCAAAACAGTTGTTCCTCTCACCGCAGTGATTTCAGATGGGTGCACATATGGCAAACATGGCTATTTATCAAAGAAGTAAATGTAACAAATTGATAGAACATTGCAAGTCAACAATCTAAACAAGTAACTAAATAGCATACTGGGCTTTTGCTTTGCATATGAATGTGCATAAATCACAAGGCAGCACACACACACCACACCCAAAGCCCACATACTCACTCACTTTCACCCTGAACAGAGCTGTGGTTACAGCACTAGCTCCCATATGTAATTTGGCCTAATCAAGTCTCGCTCATAGACGCCTGGAGCAGTGAGATTGGCCTGATCTCAAAGTGCACCATCAGCCACAAATTACAGGCTTTGATTTTGGGGTTAACTGCATGCCACTCCTATAAGAATAACAGTGACAGTTGTAATATGGAGGTAGTTAGACACCTGTAATAGAATGTAACCAGAAGACATATGCTTCCAGGATTACAAAGCACACGGGGATCTTATCCAGCAACCAACCACAGAAGCATAAATGTTATGTATCACTGTAAGTCACAATAAAACATTTGATGCCATCTACTAAAATATGATTATCTAATTATGAAAAAAATAGGAGATTAATAGTATAAAGTTTGTGAAGGTGAGGTGTTTATTGATATAACTACCAGATGGATGTAATAAAAACATAGATTAAAGCTATATTATGTGATTCAGTCTGTAATTCAGTAATATCGGTCATTTCTGCAGTCTGTTCCCAGTGTGTTTTGAAAATCAAGAGTTTTAGAGATGAACACCGCTGCATTTGCCGCTAATTACTTTGAAAAATTATAAATCATAAAATTAATATTTATTAGATTTTTTTAGAGTTATTCTACAAAAATATGAAAACAATAAAGGTGATAATTATCATATATCAATATACCTATCTGGTCTTTTTTTTTTATAACAAACATTTTAAGGAATATATGCATTTTTACACGGTCATATAAACCATCACAGAAAATGTATGTAATATTTTCTGGTTTTGTGGTCCAGGGTCAAATTTATCAAATATCATCACATTTGCATACTTGGTAACAGTTTACAATAAAGTCCTATTAGTTAACATTATATAATGTATTAATTAACATTAACTAACAATGAGCAATACATTTGTTACAGTATTTATTACTATTTGTTAACATTAGGCAATAAAATTTAACTATTAATTGTTAGTTCATGTTAAGTCAAGTCCATTAACAGATACAACTTTTGATTGTAATAATGTATATGTATAATAATGTATAAAGGTTTAAATGAACTAAGATTAATAAATTATTTTGTGAGAGTGTTTTTCATTGTTAGTTCATGCAAACAATAATGGAACCTTATTATAAAGTGTTACCTTTTAATTTAGTTGTGTTTATGAGTTTGTTTCGAAGTCTACTCGTTTGCCTCAAGTTGGTAAACTGACATAGTGAACAGGAAGTTACTCTTTGCAGGAGACAAATTCAAAAGTTCCTTAATAATAGTTTTGCATGCTTAATCAATCTCATTAAACATGGCATGACCACCACGTCACCCGATTTTACTACTTACTAATACTTTTGTCTTCTATAATCTTGCAGATCTAACTGAAATTTACTTTAAAATCATCAAAACATAAAAAAGGCATATTTCATTGACTGCAATATGTAACTAGAGATCATTCTATTTAAAAAAACAGCATGCTGTGCTTTTTTAGTGAAATTACAAGTAGACAACACAGCTCTGATATTAGCAGCTTTTACAGCAGGAATGATATATTGACTATTGTCATAGACAGATCATTTCCCACCAGGGCTTAGACACAACAGAATGTAAGTTAAGCATGTAAGATGTTTCTTTCCTTTTTTGAGCCATGCTGCTAGCCGTCTGTTCACATGTGTTGCTTCTGATGAGACAGATGAGTCAGCCTATAAAAAGCTAGAAGTATAAGCTGCACAGATCAACACACATGAGAGCAATAAAAGGTTAACCACTGCAAAAGTGTCATATACGGATTCTTTGAAAGCCTTATATTTTCAATACATATAGATGGTGGGAAAATATCAGTAAAATATTAAAAGGATGTCATAAATCCCCCAATATTATTTTAAATCACACTATACCTGAACTGTAGATCAAGTCTGACAGGGATCCAACTTTTTTTCTTCTTTTCGGCTTTGAAACATCACCCGATTCTATCCCAAGCTGAACATTGCTCATGATCTTTTCTTCTGCGGATACAAAACAGGAGTCGTTGCAGTCATTATAATTCTTTTGCAAGATAACAAGATGTCATTTTCACAATGCAGTTTAGTAACATCTGACACATGAATAGAGGGTTTCTGTTACATCTGGTGTGGGGTTTTACAGTACAAGAGGACAAAAAGTTTGGCAGGTGAGTCATTGAACACTGCAGCCAACACAGAGAGATGGATGGGCAGACACAGAGGTTTTTGGACCTTGCTCGGGGCGTGAATGTGTTTGTGTGTGTGTGTAGAGAGTGAGCTTGGTTCTTTGCCATGAATCTTGCCATACAGCCAGCAGAGTTTCCATCAGGTTGTTTCCAAATATCGTTTTTTTGAGGAAGGTGTGCGGTTAAGAGCCTGACCATGTAACCCTGTGGATGCCAACCCCAGCTCAGGCCTTCAGCGGGCATTCTGCCAATGACTGGAGACTACCTGCTGTTTAACAATACATTTTCTGCTTCACTCCATATTGCTATTATATCATATAAACAAGGTTAATTCCACAACTAATTGAGCCTAGTGACCTTGCTTGGATACCTGAACTACCTTCTTTAACCAGACACCAGAGTCGGTCCTGAGCCAGAAAACCCTCGTCATCTCCCATTTATCGATTTTAAACTGGTGAATGCTGCTGGCACAGGAAAGAAAATATAATTGTAATTTGCGAAATAACAAACCTCAAGGACAGAACAGCAAATATTTATTTTTAACAATGTTTTTAAAATATGAAAATCCAGGCCATCTTCGAACTTTAAAGTGAGGTAGACAAAGAGATAAAGAGCGAGAGAAGTGTATGAATATTTGAGGACAGCAAGCACTTCACAGACAATGATTTAGGTTGAGCCTCCGTTTATGTCCCTAATTTCATCTCACTTTGGGGGTCCCCGCACTTTCTTTAGACCTTAAAAAATGTAAAGCCCTTTCAAACATCACCTTGAAAAGAAGGGATTGTGGCTAATTGAGCACTGTAGCAGCGTAATTGGGCCAAAGGACCTATCCACATGAAGAGGGTGACCCTTCTAACCTAGTCCTGAAAAAGAGACAAAGCTAAGGGGAGGGGTAATGTGAGTTAAGGGATTCTCACCCACCCTTGTGGGAGCTTGTTTCACACACACTGCCCAAAGTGGGGCTTAATAACTTAACAGGCTGCTATGTTTTTCCTCTTGAGGAGGTTTTCTCCTTAGAACCTCCAACATTCTCCCAGACCTTTCCATAAGGACTCTTAAGAGACCAGCTTAGCCCTGTCCCAATATATTAAGAGGACATATAGGACACGCACAGATTTCCATGGTATATAGTGTGCTGTTCAGAATGGGTTTCCATGCTTTACGGTGACATTTCGTAGACATCTTTTTTTTTTTTTTTACTGTACAAACTGCATTTTCTATCCACTTACCCTAACCCTACCCTTAAACCCACCCCTCACAGAAAACTGTCTGCATTTTTTTATTTTTTTAAAAAAGCTTGTTTCCTCATGGGGACCAAAAAGATGTCCCCACAAGGTCAACACTTACTGTTATTACTATACTTGTAGGTCCCTGTAACCTATAATACCAGGAACACACACACACACACACTGCACTAATTTTGTTTAATTTTATTTATTTTTGCATGTATTTTTATTTTATTTTATTTTATTATCATATTTGATCATTTTTACATCAACACCATAGCTAAGCCAGTACTGGGGAGGACATTTAAAAATGTTTTTCATCCTTTTTAGGTGTCTAATATAGACATGGGTGAGTGGAAGGTTGCTGACACACAAATAAGTTCATGTCTTTCGTTCACAGGATCTCTGTTATGTATACATAGTTCACACTTTGGATGTCAGTCATGGAAAGATCAAGACATTTGGAATATTCTTATGGAGCAGTTTACAAGTATCATCTTGATAAATAATGGCTTATGAATATAACAGACCCAGAGGTCATGTACAACAAACATTTCGCCAGAACCTAAAAAGGTTGTGTTACAACAGGAGGTGGTCCGTTTAGTCTCTGCATGGTTGCCAAAGAATAAGTGTTGATCAGCGACCTCAAATACATAAAATGTGGCCTAGTGCCACAATGAAATCACACCATCAAAACATACAGATATATACACAATCTCACACAACAGATACTAATCATCAGGACACCGCGTTCTGCCCTTGACTCCAACGGCTCCTGCAATGGTGCCCTCAGCCCCCCCACCACACCCAACCCCACCTCAGCAGTCTGCCCTCCTGATGACAGCTTGGCAGCAGCTGGCCAACACTTCTTGCCTGGCCCTCTCTGCGCTGAGCCCACGCTGGTCCTGCATCAGGCCTACACTAATGACAGCAGCTTCAAGTGATTACAAGCAACAGGCCTCATTGTTCCATGTGCCCCCGCTACCTGCCAACCCACTGCAGGTCCCAACTCATTAATTCCAGCCGTCAGATGGATGCTCGTCCTCTCAGATGGGACTTTGAAATCAGCCAGTTTTAAGGACACACATGGCAGGAGAGACAAGCTTAATGACATCCAATAAAGTCTTGCAAAAAAAAGTTTCCCAGTTCCAGTTTCAAACTAATTTGTGGAAAACTGAAGCCATCCAACTTTATTTGGTATAATTCATTCTTGTTTTCTACTACTACTCAACTAAAAAAAACAAACAAACAAATATATATACCAATAATAATTAGGCATGAAAAGAGAAAAACAGAATGATTTTTGAAGGATAATGTGACACTGAAAAGGATAGTTCACCTAAAAATTAAAATTATGGTATTAATTACTCACCCTTATGTCGTTCCCAACCCGTAAGACCGTTGTTCATCTTTGGAACACAAATTAAGATATTTTGGATGAAATCCGAGAGCTTTCTGACTCTGCATAGACAGCAACGCAACTGAAATGTTCAAGGCCCAGAAGGGTAGTAAAGGTAGTAAGACATTGTTAAAATAGTCCATGTGACATCAGTGGTTCAACCGTAATGTTATGAAGCTATGAGAATAATTTTTGTGTGCGAAAAAAAAACAAAAAGTAATGACTTTAATCAACAATTTCTTCTCTTCCATATCAGTCTCCGCTTTTAAATTGAGTTGAATAAATAAGCTTTCTATTGATGTATGGTTTGTTAGGATAGGACAATATTTGGGCAAGATACGACTATTTGAAATTTGGAATCTGAGGGTTCAAAAAAATCTAAATATTGAGAAAATCGCCTTTAAAGTTGACCAAATTTATACCTTAGCAGTTCATATTACTAATCAAAAAATAAGTTTTGATATATTTACGGTAGGAAATTTATCAAAATATCTACGTGGAACATGATCTTTACTTAATATCCTAATGATTTTTGGCTATGAAAAATCGATAATTTTGACCTATACAATTGTTGGCTATTGCTACAAATATGCCCATGACTGGGTTTGTGGTCCAGTGTCACATAAATAATAACCACTTTTTTATTGTTGTTGTTCCTAATACATTTTATGTATTACATATTACAATTTTATTATTTATAATAATTTAAACAATTTTAAGTTAAATATATCTACTGACTTTATCACCTTTTTGAATATTAAAAATCTTTGACCTTCCTGAAAGGGTAGAACATATGGATAGTGTGTATTTAAAACCTGCCATCATTAATTCAAATGGGTCAAATGATGAATAAGTCATATATCTAAAGAAAAACAAAGTGATTTGGGTCAGAGTGTGCTTTTTTAAGGTGAGGTCAACTTTCAGTAGCACAGGGTATCATGTTAAGAGAGTAGCACACAGGCTGCCAGGCAGAAAAGCACGTATGTTAGTGCCTCACATATGCATTCACTCACACTGTCAGTGACACCAATCTCATGTGGAGGCTGAAGCCACGCTCCTGTCCACCCTGATTTGTAAGCTCAGAGGATCATTAAGCACAGCGACTGGGATGTCTGAATGGGTCTGACTCAGCAAAAGATGTCTATAACCATATGATAATGATAATGGATAACAACAACAAAAATAATAAACTAATGATAACCTAATTATAGGAAGAGGGTGAAAAAACAAACCTTTTAGTTAAAATATAAAGTTAACCAATAAAAAGGAGACATGATGTTGTCTTTGTCTGCACCAATCATTCAAATATCATGACATTGTGTTGACGAACTGTCCGCTTTGAAATAGCAGCCAAACATTTTTGAAGGGGCACTGATTTGTTCTTGCTAAATTCACTGTAATTTTGGCTCTATAGTGTAGTTTCTTTTCCTTTGCTCCACATTAAAATAACACTAAGCCTGCAGTCTCATGGGGTAGCTCCAGAAGAATTGATTTAATGCTCCAAAACCAATACGACAGCAAGGCCAGAGCAATGCTAAGTGGATCATTTTCCTGCCTTCCTTTAAAAACAGATTGACAACTTTTAGCATGTGTACACAATTGAAGATACTGTAAGTAAATAAATAAACAAACAATTAAAGTAGTAAAAGAATATTTCATGAAAACTGGTATTAGTGGTCTCAATGGCTTTATCTCTATGGGGTTTGAGTCAAAAGTTAGACCTTTAAAAGGCAGTCACCCCATATTAATGCAAGATCGCACAAGCAAGAATGCACTACAGAAGGATATTCAAGATTTTATAAAACAGTTCACTGAACAGTATGTAAATGAGCATCTCAAAGACTATGTGGAACTCCTTTGTTACTCCACAAATTTTGGGATCTGCCGCTGCTAGATGTGTTCAATCATCTGTTACTGATTAAAAAAAATGACACAATAATAAGCACCGAAGGCTTGAGTTGTTTCTGAGAGCCAGCATGATTATATAGAAATGGTTTTATAAAACAGGTAGATAATGAAGAAGTAAATATTGAGTATCTTACATTTTAGAAACAATATTGCGAGTTGTCTGGTTTTGCTTCACCAATGAAAACAGTCCCAAACAATGCTGCATCAGATCCGCTGCAACACACAGCAGAGTTGTTTCCTGAAAGATTCAACAAATTGATTTAATAAAAGATTCAACAAAAAGTTCCTGAAAGAGTCAGTGGTTTGGAATGAATTCATTGAGTTTATTAATTAAACACTCATTTATTTTGTTCCTCAACAACTGAATCAGCATTTTGGAATAAACTAGTTGAGTGAATAATTCAATGACTCATTCCTTTTGTTCCTCAGTGATAAAATTAACTTTGATGTCATGCTCTGTGGCTTTTTTTCCCTTTTATAAATACTGAATAAATAAACCTCAGAATGTAAAAAAAATAATAATAAATAAATTAATTAATTAATAAATTGAGAGAAAAAAATCTAATATGTTTTCCAGCTATTTTTCATAGTTGATGTTGTGTTAGATTGTTATAGCAGCACTCTAGAAACACTGCTAAACCAATCAGGCTTAATAAGCAGAACTAACTTTTTAATAAAGTCCAACAAACCTGAAAATTCAACGAGGGATGTTTTCCTGGGCAAGAATCGTGGACACATTCAGTTGTTATTTTTTTTTCTTTGAACTCATATAATGGATGTGCCTAAGTAAAAAGTGTGATAATAAAATAACAGTTTTCAAGGCACAATAAAAGTACATTTGGTGCAAAAATGCTAACATGCATAAAATATGAGTGTCCATTTCTTCATCTCCAAAACATGCAGAACATGATGTCCTGGTGTGATGTTATGACTGTGTGAGTGTGAAAGCTTGTACATGTGTGTGACATGTTTCACCCCAGATTGGGGTGCTGGCCTTGTAGCGGCCAGTGGTTAAACCACAGTAGCAGAAAGGTTAATACATACAGCACATGTTGCCTTCCACAACAGGTGGCGCGGAGCACTCAACGGCTCTCAGCATTCCTGCTTCTCTATGCTGGTGGCCCCTGGTATTCCAGGATTTACGCTGCCTCCCCTCCCTTCCCACTGCACAGGCCTGACTGACAAGCTAATCGTTGGGCTGGGATCCCCTCAGCTATTGATTCCACTGCAACACAACACCTCCCAGTCAATGAAACTGCAATATAATGGCTGAGCTGCGAAGAAAAGGGGAGGATTAGCGCGTCGAGCAACTGGAAGAAATTTGCTGCTGCCGCCTCCGCTGCATAGGCCTCGCTCCTCCTTGCAGCTGCTAGTAGGTAGAAACACAGAGACACAAAAAAAAAGAGAGGGAGAGATATAAAAACTCAAAAAAAAAGTCTCATCAGGGTAATTGCCAAAGAAAGGCAAGTTATTAAAAGCCACAAAGCGGTGCCCATGCTGGGTGCGGAGAAATAGCGGCGGTGCAAAAGAAAGCACATTTGAAAGGATGGGGGTGTGCTTTCTAAATGGTTCCAATCCTTTGAGTGTTTTATTTTGCTGGGTTTTGTAGTTTAGCAACGTTAGCCTGAGAGGGGAGTTCAGCGGCACCTTGTTCAGGATGTCCGCATAGTGGCTACACAGCACATTATAGTACAAAAATGACAGTTTAAACAGCATACACCTTATTTCGGGGGTGTATGATTAATAATAATAATAATAATAATAAATGAATAAATAAATAACTATTTATTTATATATTTATTTATTTATTTGCCTCTAAATTAGCTTCAACTAGAGTGCTTCAGTGCACATCACAGTCAAATAGTGTAAGTTCACTTCTGACTAATTCTGCTTTTCAGTCTATTTACTGTGCTGCCAGAGCTGTGTACAGCTGAGCAATGGCTATCGATTCAGGTTGGGAGAAAAAAAAAAATAGTAACAGCAATTAGTGGCTTTATTGTTCCTGTTCCAGTGTTTCAGTCAACGATCCAATTTCTCTTTTGTTTGCACACTTAATTAAAACAAATCTGTTACATATCTCTCAGGGATCAGTGACTGTTTCCAGCGCCTTAGTGAGTCAATGCAGTAGTGATGATGAAAAATCCATATTTTCAGGCATCAGTGCCATAGGGAGTCATTCAAAACCAGCTGAATATTGACACAATCAACCCGTCACTAAAACGCAATCCTTTCCCTAAGGGACAGGTGAATTATGTTAACATCTGAAACTGTTCGTCTTAGGAATTTCTTGCCTTAAAAACAACAAAAAAGTCTTTCAGGAAAGATAAAACAAGTTGATACTTTGAAGAAGAAACATTAACTCATTAAGTTATTGAGTTTTAAAAGTGACACAGAACACATGACCCCTTGGTCTTTTCCCCCCAGGTTTCCTCTGTAATACTTAAGATACTGTTCAACTTTGAGGTTTTAAGCTTCTCTCCCTTTGGGCAGCTTTTATGTGCCATAATGTGTGTGCACTTCTGTTACTCGACTACATGACCTATTAACAAAATGTATGGTCGATCAATTCAGCTGAAATTTGCAAAAAAAAATAAAAAAACACTGATTGTGGATGCTCGTGTTCTGCACGGTAACTTCAAATGATGTGTTCTCCACCGCACCTTTTAGCAATTTTGTTTTTATGCCTGCTCTGTTAAACACAATGGCCGTATAGTCCGTAACACTTCATCTACCCAGAGGGCTACATAAAATCTCAAAGTCATTCAATAGAACGATCCAATACCACTGTTTTACCTATCGTGCTTGGTTTTATTTTTTGAAGTGGAGGATCTGCCTTTATTGGCCTGACTGTGGAACATCCCATAAAAAAAAGAAAAAAAGAAAAAGGTAGAACCGAAAGAGAAGAAACCTTCAGACTGAGGACAAAGACCTTCACACAAAGTCACATATACGCACGCACACACACACACACACACACACACACATTCTGACCTTTTAGCTATTTACTGTACATGCATGTAAATAAATGTATAGAACTGATATAAAGCTTAAGAAATATACAGCAAAATGGCTGACACATAAGTTCAGAGAATAAGCATGCTCATATCCAATTCCTGTATGACATTCATAGCACAAGAGCCTATTAAACAGTGAAATCTGAGCCAAAGTTTACTGACTGGTCGACCTTGCTTGGCTCATTACTATATACAAGAATCTAGTCCGAATTTCGTCCACTGTAGTGTCACACTGATATCTCCAGACATTTGTAGTCAAGCTCAGCAATGTCATCAGTGGTTTTCTGTCATTATTTTTTTTTTGCTGTATATTTCATAAAATACCATAAAGTTGGTTAACTGATTACACTAAAGGAAAGCTAAATTGCCAGCAGAGGTCAACAAAGGGAACAATGTGCGCACGCAGGCCCACACAAACACAGTTTCTAATAACAAAGTCCATTCTATTGGTGACATTTGCAACTTGATACCCCTATACAGGGCAAAAAAAGTAATTGGCACGAGAAGGCCTCAGCATAAAAATAGAGGGCTAGTGTCACGGCAAATGTCAAAGGTTTGACCTCGCCTACCCTCCACACAGCCGGCCAATCCTGATGACTTCTGACCACCCCTAGAGCTTTAGGCATGCCAGGCCCTGATTGGTCATCACCCCATTCTACTGAGTGACATGTAAAGGCATTATGGAGGAGGAGCAATGACCTTTACTCTAAAGTCACATCTCACCAACAATGTCATGCTGTCAAGAAGCTGTCCGTCTTCATGGAGACATGTTTATAGAAATAGAGGAGTTAATTGAAATTTTCTTCATTTGATGTTTCATTTTAGGGACAAACGTTTTGAAAGCTGACAGCATTACTAAAATGACTGAATGTAGGGGCTTTTAGCTTGTTTATAACTAGGGACAAATTCTGAATTTGTTTCTCAAAACAAAATAAAACATAAAACTAAACAAAACAAATACAAAACAAACAAACAAACAAAAGGAAGCAAAACAAAAACTGTCAGTAAATATGTTCAGTGCCTCTTAGTCATCAAAGCAGCATTGCTTCAAGCACACAGGATAACACATCTTTATACCACAAAGTAAATATTACTGTGACGGTGTCATGTTTGATGACACAGCCTTTAATCTAAACATCCACACGTATAAGACCCTCTTAAATGGGGTTGGACCTCTGTGCAGTCCAGACATGACCTGGAAAGACACATTTCTTCCAGGTCAGTGTGTGGCTACTCCCTCTTGACTTGCTCAGTAAGCATAGCACTCTTTGGTGTTGCCTAATTGCTATACAATAGAACTGCACTAATTAGCTTCTTATTTTTAAGTCTAAAAGCCATTCATCTTCATTTACATAAAGCAACGGCTGTAGAGCGACCAGGATGAGACCAGAGGTTTGGTTAAAAGGTTCAAGTCATATTCCAGAACCTTTAAAAGTTCTCACACAGAACGTATGGGTCAGTCAATAAAGCTTGTACAAAGGGAAGAACCCTCCTTTTTCCAGCCCTTCACTCAAAAACAGGCACTTCAGTGATAAAGCTGAAGGCAGTTATTACATGGTGACTTTTAATACAGAAGCGATTTGCGGTCGCCAAAGCCCAGGCCTGCCCCAGGCGAGCCTCGTGCACAGCCGTTCTAATGGGACCAGTTTGTTGACTGTCAAGATAATGGAGAAATCAGTAACAGACGGGCCGAGCACCGTAAATAGCAGAGGTAATTAGAGAGCCTGTCACAAATCCAGGAAGGTTTGATGTTCTTGGTGGTATAAGAGAGGAAAAAGGTAACAGGTACCAAAAGTGATGACACACAATAAACGTTTATGGGGCCAGTCTTCTGGATGTATCACAGGACTGTTGACAACTGCAGGCATGTGTGAGCACTTCCATTTTTATAGACTTTTCTTAATTACTTAAAGGGTTCACATCACACATTTCATTAATAATAATAATATATATTTTTTTCTAAATCAAATTTAATATTAGATGTTGTCATAAACAGTCATAATTTAGTTTTCCATTACCATTTTCAGTTTATTAAACAGCATTTATTCCTGCAGTCCTGACTTCTAGAGACCCAGATATACTTAAGCAAAATCGAAGAATGTGTGTGGCGTGATGTCATTTCGAACAGAGTCAAGCCAAAACGAAGTTCATATTGAGTTCTTTTGAAGAGTTTGAAAGAGCTTGCCAAGGCGAACTTTGTGGAAAAATTTTGCTTTGCCTTCTTTGAGGTGGAAATCTTTTGAGGTTCATTTCTTCTATTCAGTCCGTCAAGGTCAGAAGTTGTACACTACTGACACAGTTTTTACATGTGGTAACACTTTATTTTAAGGACCTATTTTCTAGTAATATGCATGCTAAAAAGCAACTAGTTAATAGTGAGCTGCATGACTACATTTTAAAACCCTTAAACCTACCCCCATACCTAAACTTAACAACTACCTCACTAACTATTAATCAGCAGCAAGTTAGGAGTTTATTGAGGGAAAACTTTTAGTTATTAGTGAATATGTGTCCCATAATCTTCTAAAGTGTTACTCTTTTATATTGAATACTGTAAAGTGATCTGTTGTAGATTACTACAATAACACATGAAGTTAATTAAAATAGAAACATATCAGATAATGAGTAGAGTGAAATCAGAATTTCTCTCCATCCCAAAATTAAAATATTAAAACAGATTATTACACAGATTTCATATAGAAAGCTATTTGAAATGCATAACTTTCTAAATTCTTAATGCAAGAAAGAAAGAAAGAAAGAAAGAAAGAAAGAAAGAAAGAAAGAAAAAGAAAGAAAGAAAGGAAAAAAAAAAAGAAAAAAAGAAAGAAAAAAAGAAAAAAAAAAAAAAAAAAGAAAGAAAACAAAGAAAGAAAAGAAAAGAAAAAAGAAAAAAAAGAAAAAAAACGAAAGAAAGAAAAGAAGAAAGAAAAGAAAAAGAAAAGAAAGAAAAGAAAGAAAAGAAAGAGAAAGTGAAATAACTTGCAAAAGAAAGAAAGAAAGAAAGAAAGAAAGAAAAAGACATAGAGGCTATTTTCTCTTTGGTTATTTGAAAGGTGAAATAACTTGCACTTTTATTGTGAGCTGTATCCCATATGTGACATTAAAGTGCATAACCTTATAACTCAGGGTTATGATTATTTTTATATTGGGCAGCTTTGGATTCATGGCTACTAAACTACCTTTTGCTTCTCTAATGACATGCTACTCAAGAAATGGGGCAGCCTGTATTATTGCCAGTCATTTATGCTATTTTCAAAACAAAAATTGCAGGATCATTAAACAAACATGTCTGAATGATTAGAATAGAGACAAAGAGAGATGAATAATGATTTCAGAATATTAATGTCTTTTTATATAATTTCCTGTGTGTAATCATCCTTTTATCCTAGAAAGAAAGAAAGAAAGAAAGGACTGAAGTAGCAAAGCTACTAATGAATGGAAGACTTTGTCTAAATGCAGGACAAAGAGATGCAATGTAACCCCAGTTAGACTGGCAGAACATTACATATTTTCCATTGATTTTCATATTTTCATCTTGCTGCCTAGTATTTCTGTAAATAGGTGAAGGTTTAGCTCTTACGGGGATTTGCTATTTTCTGTTTCTTTGCCGTGAACCTGAGGTCTGCATAAACAGTGGTTCTCTCATAATATTTTTCAGCCCTCAGCGTTTTCTGGGGCAGGCTTCATCTCTGGGGATTTTACAGAAATATCCCAAATATCAGAGCATCTGACTCTTTTGCAAGACTTACCTTTGCTGGTTCAAAGTGTTACAAAAAGTCAACCGTAACTGTTTGACAACTGATAGCAAGGTGGAATACAATCCAAGAAGCTTGCACTTTTAGAAATGGTTATAGTTTATGTCCATTATTGTTTTATTTGAAATGAAAGTAATATTTAACATCTAGTTATTTGACAAAGCTGTGCAGTGTTCTTTTTAACTGGACTGTAAACTTAAATTAGAGTCTGCTGTGCTGTATGGCCATGATATAAAAATAGTACCATTACATTCTTGAGGAAGAAAAAAAGTCTACATTAATTTGTAATAATAGCAAAAGAAATAAAACTCCATTTGACCAAGCTATATTTTCCACCATAAAAAATATTTTTATGTGCATTGGCTTTTGCTTATCCTGAAATGTGGCCAATTTATGACGTTTAACCTTGTTATGACAGGTAAAATATGTGCTGTGTGTTTCTACTGAGACATTTTTAAAAGACAGTAAATAAGCTTTCCAAGGTGAGAGTGATCAAACAAATGCTCTAAAGTATCCAAAAGATATCTTTTAAAGAATTCACTTCGAATAAGTAGATACATAAATGCGTTCATGAATTCTCTGTGCCACTTTTAATTATATAATTTTTCAAATATCTACATGTATAAATGGTTTGGCATTTTAATTTGGTAAAAATAAAATAAAGTGGTGTTAATGTTGTATTTCATTGAATAAAATAAAATAAAATAAAATAAAATAAAATAAAATAAAATAAAATAAAATAAAATAAAATAAAATAAAATAAAATAAAATAAAATAATTAAAAAATGTTTTATAAGTTATCAAAATAAAAATGTGGTCAAATCAATCGATCAATCAAACAAACAAACAAACAAACAAACAAACAAACAAACAAACAAACAAACAAACAAATAAATAAATAAATAAATAAATAAATAAATAAATAAATAAATAAAATAAGCAAGCAAGCAAGCAAGCAAGATGTTATTTCTACTTTTGGTAAGTATACTGTACCTTTCATAAAAAGGCATGTTTCCTTTGAGTGGTTTTCTCTCAGATTCTGTGGCAGTAGGAAGTCCGGGACACATTCTTGCCTTGGCCCCATGGGAAGGAAATGGGCAGAGCTCTTTGCTGTTTGTGACCCCTCTATAAGGAAAGTCATGACTCGACCTTGACGCTCCGCTGACAGCTTTGGGCCTCCACAGCTCAAGAGCAGTCATCACAGGCAGGATGACTGCACACAGACACTCCCAAACACAAAAATATGTGTGCGGACTGCCTATAAAGTGCCTCTATGAGCATGTGGTCTCTACCAGATTATCCAACATATGGAGCCCAGAGATTCTCCCAAACATGGGAAATGTTCTTTTTGAGAGCATACATTTTTATTTCTTCATAAAATGTTAGGATTAACCTACCCATTATTTAGATTTATACTGTATATACAGTAGTGGCCAAAATTATTAGAACACTAGTATTTTTACCAGCTAAAAATGGTCAGTTATTTCTATCTTTTGCTGTAGTGTGTCAGTAGGAAATATCACCTTACATTTCCATTCATTTTGCCATTAATTGTAGTAATCCAGTGAAGTTTTTGTTTGCACAAGGAGTCTGACAACAGCCAGTGCTCCACTGAGATCTGATCTCATCATCATCCAGTCTGTCTGGAATGACATGAAGAAACAGAACAAACCGAGACAGACTAAATATAGAAGAACTGTGGCAAAGTCTCCAAGATGCTTCAAGAAATCTACCTGCAAAGCTACATTACTGTTAAAAGTTTTAGCCACTTATGTAAAAATGCTGTAAAATGAGGATGCTGTCAAAAACAATGTCATAATAAGATTTTCTTTACCTAAATTAAAATCAACATTTGGTGTGACCATCCTTTGCGTTTAAAGCAGCTTTCGCCCTAGGTGCACATGCGCATCGTTTTTTAGGAAGCTTTGCAGGTTATGCATAATTTTGGCAACAAAGCAGAAATGTTCTTTTTTTTAAAGCAGAAACGTGTTTTGGATATGTTTTTGGTAAATCATACGACTACATCCTACAACACTAAGCAAATGGAAAGACAAATTCAAATCATATTTTAAACATACAGGGAAAAGTGGGGCAGCAAATATTTGTATTAGTACAAAACCTTCAAATTATAGATACAAAACATGGATTTCAAAAAGATATTAAAATGTAACTTTTGAAAACAGAATTCAAAACAACTACACAAAAATCCTCTTTCAAGAGTTCTATGCGAACATTCATTTAGACTTGACCTAGGCGACTCATCACAGTTGCACATGCAGGTGAAACTTTACAAATATTTGACATTGCCTAAACACACTGCTCTTCACTCTGGTTGCTTAAAAGCATTCTCCTTTTCTGTAGAGCCATGCAAGACTGCATCTCAAAAGACAGAACGCCATTTCCCTGGCAAAAGCATCATTACAGTAGCCAGTGAACTGGATGGCATGCACTCTCAGTCATGCAACTTTGGTTATACCTCACTTTATTAGTTATGTGCTTATCAGATTTCTTTACAACAAGTTTATTTTCATAATGCACATTGCATTGTATTTCTGTGAAAGTATTTACAGGCCTCTTAAAACCATGGCACTCAAATCAAACATTTTCTGCTGCATGATGAAAAGAAAAGCATAAGCTAAAACTAGCATTCCCAGTCAGGAAAACTAAAACAGAAATCATCGAATATGAAATCGTTCACCTAAAATCCCATCCTGTAAGCATATGTGCTCCTCAGTCTTTCGGTGAATCCTTCTACTAAAACACCCAAAACATGCACACAGACTCTCTCACGCTCACACCCCACAACACATACACACATATTCTCTCCGCATGCGTTGGATCATAAAGGTAAATGGTGACTCCCCGGATTTACGAGCCCAGAAAATAGGATGAAACCATTTGGATTTTATTATTCCATTTACTCTTCCCCCGGACCACAAAGTGGTTCTGAGAGCCTGTTTTATGTATTCAGCTGCTTTTCCCCCCTCCACAAGCATGTGGAGCCGCTTAAATAAACCATCAAGCGGAGCCCAGCTGCAACAACAACCGATCGATCGGAGGCAGGTTTCACGTCTGAGCGCTGCGCCGCCAGCACGCTGGCTTCAGCAGGTGGGGTGGGAGTAGTAATTTGCTGCCGAAGGGCTTTTGTGTCTGCCTGACTTCAGAAAAACTGTAACTTCTGCCTCCCCTGATAGATAGCCGTGCAGGCTGATAGAACGTGTGTGTTTGGAAAAGATTCACTGCTGTATAAACAATCGACTCCCTACCTTCCACAACATCTGGGAACTCTCAAGCGTCAGGGCCCCGAAACAAATAACTGGGGACTAGTTAGTCTCTGATTAGGTTTTAAACAACACATCATGCTGTAAGGAGAGTGCCGTATTGCCTCATCGGAGACTGAAGCAGAGAACTCAAATAAAACAAAACAGCCACAACTTACAAACAAGCCAATTGCGATCTGTTAAAACTCTGTTTGCAAGTCTATAATAAGTTGGAAAGTACTGTAGCTGCAAGCTTTAATCTGCATAGCTGCTACTAAACGAGTCATATAAAAACAAAAATGCCGACCATAAAATTCATAGCTGCCATCATCTGCACCTATTCACATGAGAATAGCATTTTTGCCTTTTGCTGTTAAATATTATGTTACATAGTGGAGAGGAAATAGCAGGGAGATCAAGAAATAATACATAATATACAATAATATGGCTTAACGTATAATTATACACATTTTAAAATATCAGCAATATCAGCAAGAACGCTAAAAAAATGATGCAAGCCGGACTCAAACCTGCGCTCTACACATAATCACCATGGCTTAACATGCCAGAACATATGTGCTAAAAAAGTACATAAAGAATAATGGAAACACAGCTCTGAAAATAGCACCTTTATTTAATCATATAGTCAAGGAAATGAGAATAGGGGAACAAGACTGAGAAATGATGCAAGCCAGACTCAAACCTGCATCATCCACATGAGCGACATGTCTCAACATATCAGAACACGCTAAGACACGGCTCTGAAAATAACACCATTCATTTAATCCTGCTTCTCAAACAAACAGCCAGATTCCTCTCCTCCTGTCAGCACCTTTGACTTGTTGGTCTGCGTGTTTGGAAGCAGGACTCCCCACGTTATCTGTAATCCCAAAGTCTGCTTAAGACTAACACTTAGATGAATTGAGACTGCGATCTTAACCTTTTTCATGCTTTCAAGTAGAAGACAGAGAGTTATCAAAGCATTCCACATTGCATCAGGGATTTCCCATCCTCTCAGCATCCACACCTTTGTAATTTTATCCTGAGACATGTTGTTGTAAACATATGCCGGTCGCCAAGAAGTATTTTCTTGCATGGCGGGTGTGTGCAACATTAAAAAAACAACAGATGTCTACTCATGCAATCAGATAAATTCACAAATACTTCATAATAATTCAGAAAAACTGATCTAATGACTATTCTAATATCAAACAAATAGATTCATAAACTAATCCTTGATTTTCTGTTCACAGGTGCACTTTATTTTGATTGGAGCACCTGCCATACAATTAAGCAAAAAGCTGTCTGTGCTTGTAAATGCATTGTGATGTGGATTAATCCATTCTTGATACAGTACGCTGTGCCGACCAGAAGCTGCTCCTCTCCTGCAGTGAAGCATTAGTTGCAGTGTCTGCCTGCTCCATGATTAATCTTTGTATCCCTGCTGCCTCTTCAGTGCTCGTTGCTTGTCTTAGTGAGAGCAGATAAGGTGTGGTGAGTTAACAGAATCCCCGCCTGCTCTGGTAGAGACTGGAGCGCCGTTACTTAGTCTGGCGCTCTTCCAGAGTGCTTTACTCTTAGACTGACACATTAGACTTAATGCTGATATGTAAGTGAGAGCTGGTAAGATCACTTAAACACTACTTGTGTTATATTCTGGGTTCGATAAAAGTTCAACACAGTCAACGTCATTTGTGGCATAATGATGATCATAAAAATATATATTTTCACTTGTTCCTCCTTTTCTTTAAAGTAAACAAACAAATAAATAAACAAATAAATCTGGGTTACAGTGAGGCGCTTACAATGAAAGTCAATGAGGCCAGTCTATAAACACTGAAATACTCAATGTTTTAATAATGTAGACACAAGACATAAACAATAAGCATGTTAACATGAGTTTTAGTGTGTGTATATATATATATATATATATATATTGTGTATATATATATATATATATATATATATATAAACATTATTTATGAAGTTATGCATATTGTACAAGCATCAGCATGACAAAACAAAACCATAAACCCTAAAACAACTTACATCATGATTTAAATAGCTGTACAGCTCAGATGATAGCAATAATTAGAATAAAATTAAATTATATATTATTATTACTATATTATTAATTATTTAAATAATTAGTTTGAATAGAACAACTATCAACTAACAAACAACTATTATTATTATTATTATTATTATTATTATTATTATTATTATTATTATTATTATTACAAATAATTCCTTTCAACAAGAAATTCTGTGGAATTTTTGTTAAAATTTTCACATTGTAACAGATCAAACAGCAATTTGTATAAAATAAATGATAAAATCATTATTAGTAATAATAATTAATAATAATATTAAAATAGTATTAATTATTACAATAAATTGTTTGAAAAGTAGAATTACTGCACAAGCTTATTGAATTATAATTTTAACAAACAGCTTTACAGACCAAAAAATATATAATAATAATAATAATAATAATAATAATAATAATAATAATAATAATTGTTATTATTATTATTACTATTATTATTATTATTTTAATCATCATAATAATAATTAATTTTAACAAGGAATACTGCAAGATTTTATAAACCTTTTACAAACAGTGTTATTAATAATAATATTAAACTATTTTTTAAACAATTAGTTTAAACAGAAGATTACTGTGCAAACCTCCACATTTCTGCTTTTAAATCCTTAAAATATTTGTCCCTTTTTTCCGATTTCTGCTTTTTTACAAAGAAAATGAGGGACAAGTAGAAGTTATTTTTTGTGGTAATCCACTCTTTTGCACAAATGCTGTCAAAAGAGCCTAACTTGTATTGAACTCAGAATTTTCCTTTAAGAAGGGCTGTCCAAATGTGATTGCACACACACACGTTCTTATCCACGACTGAACTTTTGCACTGCTCTTCAGAGCCTGGAAAGCCCCTCCTCCAGCATAAATACACACACCTCTGTGCACACAAACACACACCCAAGTAAATCCAGTTCCGAGACAATTTAAGCCAATTACAGTGCAGGGGCAAATGGTTAACCTCCATAATATACATTTCCCAGCCTCCAGCCCCCTGCACTTGCCTGTCATCCCCACAGCAGAGTTATGCACTGCAGACGGGTGTCCCAGGCGACCTGGTTAGAGTTGGCTCAATTCATTAAGCCGGGACCCGTGCACAGGCCCGAGTTCACACGGTGAAGGCACTTGCAGCAAACAGCTGCCACACATTCCTGATGGGAGGGCCAGGCAGATGTCCAAGGACAATCAAAGGGAGAGGCAGGGGAAAGTTTACGATCTAGCGTTTGCCAGGGCCTCAATGAGCTGCCTCTCCATCCCCTCCTTAAAGACAGGGTGCAGCTGGTGAGACTCAAGGCGCTGTCCTGGCCCGACTCCCTCTCCCTCTCTCTTTTTCTCTCTCTAACACAGCCTATCCTAGTCCGAGAAGACTGTCAATATCAGCTGCCTCTTCAGCTCTGCAGTGTGAGTGCAGAAGTGGATGGGTATCCTCTTTGGCACTGCCAAAAGCAACGTGGGCCAAGAGGGTGAGTACAAAGATGAAAGTAGAGCTTCACACCCAGACACAATAAGACTGCCTACACTGAGCTCAGGAGAAAGCCACTTTTGTTAAACTCACTCCAGATTTTTGGGATATCCATCTTGTATTATTACAAGTGGCATCATGTAGCCTTTTTATTTACTGCATTAACTGTGCCATTTCTTTTTGAACTGACATAGAGATGATGACGACATTAAAAACTCTATATATATATATATATATATATATATATATATATATATATATATATATATATATATATATATATATATATTATATATTTTTTTTTTTTTTTTTTTTTTTTCTGACTTTGTATAATAATAATTATCAAATAAAATTGTATAAAATTACAGTGAACCGTACACATGCTCAGGATAAATACAAGAGCTGCTGGCTCACAGGTTCAGGTCTGAACTGGATCATGCCCTTATTCTCACCCCAACTTTTATGTTTACCTACACATATTCATCTGAAAGCAAATAATAATAATAATAATAATAATAATAATAATAACTAATTAATAAAAACAAAAAGCTCTTTATGACTCAATTGTTAAATTAGAGATTAAACAAACTTTCTATTATAATATAAGTATAAATAAATAAATAATTTAAATTATTAAACATTAATTTTAAATTATAGTATATATTCTAAATTATTAAATTATTAATTGTTTAGGATAATAATCATAATAATAATAATAATAATAATAATAATAATAATAATAATAAATTACCCTAAACAATGAATAATAATAATAATTTACCATTAATACTACTACTACTACTACTACTACTAATAATAATAATAATAAAAAATAAATAATTACAATAATAATTCAAATAATAAATATTAAAATTATAATCATAATTATTATAATAATAAAAACTTAAATTTCACATTTACATTCATACTTAACATTATTATTAATAAAATAATTATAACAACAACAACAACAAAAACAACAATGATCAACAACAACAACAACAACAACAACAACAACAACATCGAAGTCAAAAATAATTTCAACCTTTGCAAAGACATTAAATATTAAAATGGAGACTAAATCTAAACATGTTTTATTATAAAATCAGCTGCATTCTACTTGCATTATTTACAACAAAAACACCTTTGGCACTAAGCGAGTCAGGCCTGCCACTGGAGGCTCCTCAGAAAAAAAAAAATAATAAAAAAAGAATGCCTGTAAGAAATTCATTCATATAGGCTATGTTAAACTTCAGAGAGTAAGCCACAATTATGGTATTATTAAGGTTTGGTAGTGTTTCTTTCGCAACAAAGCAAACTGCCATTCATTGACAGATGAGTCTTTACTTGAATTAGTCTTGATGTCACCACTCTTACTTGTAAAACCCTTACCAAGCCACATAGAATAATACTGCAATGTAGTTTTGGCTTCACCTTGGCTTACCCTCGGCTTTATTCCCCAGCTAACACGCCACTGACTGGATGCTACGTGTGTTTGCACTCCTGCTCTTAAATTCCTCATTACACAAACATTAACAATGCATAGAAAGCTCCTATAGCGAGGAGCCAAGTCTCACCCCCATAAAGGCCCTTTTAGTTTCTCTTACTAAACCAGCATGTGCCTTGCTTACCCACTCGAGTTTGCTGGGACTTTCTCATAGATATCCCTTTATTTGTGGGATATTTGCACTCTAGAGAGCACACGTGTGAATCTAATGAAAATGGAAATACTTTACCATCAATAATTTTGTGCATGCAAAGACACAATGTTTTTGTTGTTCGTATGGTTTTAAGTATACAATCTCCAAAATCTGTACTTTAATTGAGCAATAACCACTCGTCACAATCATCGGTTTTAGACCGCTTTCCTTGTACCTTGCAAAATATTTCTGTGAAGAATACCGCAAGAACAAAATAGAGACATTGTGAAAGGAGGCTTGTCTCCAGCTCTATTGGACATAAAGGAGTCAAAGGGAGAGACCCCACTGGATTTCAAAAGAGGAGTGACAGCTCGTGAAATCCTGACTGAGATGTGTGAAAGACCACTCCATACGCATGGGCTTCCACAGACACTGAGATACACAGTCAACCCCCCACCCCCGCCACAGCCCGCTCTTAACATGCAGCCCAATGATTAAAGGAAAGTCCACACACACAACCCTTTACCTCCTCCCCTTTCCTCTCTCTGTATCCTTTCACTTTTATCCCTCCTTACTCCACATCTCTTACTCCTCTCTCTCTCTTTATTGTACACAGGCACAGCATGGCTCCGGTTGTAATCACCGTTGGACACAATTTCAGGGACAATTTAAAGACTATTTATTATCTTCAGTCAATAAGAGCACGGATAGACTGACTCTCTGGATGTTCATTTGAAACCTAATGGATAGAGCTTTAAATGCTTCCCAATTGGTTTACAGTAGGAGAGACTCACTACTTAGTTTCTCGTTTGTTTTGGTTTTGTCAGAGGGGGAGGGATATTCTTTTCAAGTAGATACATATATTTTTGGACGTTATATATTCTCGGTGGAGAAAAAAAAGCACAGTATAAAAAAAATGGTTAGCAGAACAGATTGCTGGAGCTGACATGGTATTTCAGACAATTAGACAAATGTTACAGTTACCTTTACAGTTTCATCCTTTGGGAAATGGGCATTGCAACTCATTGCAACCACAAAAGTGGATGAAAAACAGTCAATACAAAACAAATAGCAATAATGTGCATTAACTCTATGGGTAACAAATATTTGTTAGCGTGATTATCCAACGTGCACAAGGATAAAACAACATTTTATTGAGAATTATAATGCAATGGTGAGATTAAATCAAAAATCGAAGTGACCAAATATACACTACCATTTATAATGTTTTTGAATGTCTCTTATGTTCACTATAAGGCTGCATTTATTTGATTGAAAATACAGTAAGAACAGTAATATCAGCCTGTCATGTCTGATCAGTTTACAGTGTAATAGAAAAATGTATATATTTTAAAAACATTTTTAAAGACCCAAAATTCTGAGTCCCATATAAAATTTATGCATGATTTTTTTAAGCAATATTTTATATTAAGTTGTAATAAAGCAATAAATAAATAAATAAATAAATAAATAAATAAATAAATAAAATAAAATAAAACAATTATTAAAAAGTAGGATAAAAATATAATATAATAAAATTAAATAAATAAATATATAAATAAATAAATAAATAAATAAATAAATAAATACATACATACATACATACATACATAAAAATCTCCATGAATCACCAAGCAGCAACATGGGCTGTGAAAGGGCACAACCTGCACTAGGCAAAAGTGGCCTAGTAGATCTCCAGGTGAGAGTGACTCTTAATTACACAGGAGAAGGTGGTAAGACGTCTGTTTAGCAGCATGAGGCTATATTTAGACAGAGCCGTATCACAGCCCGCTCCTCCCCATACTTACCCTCTGTCCGGCCCACTCCCTGTGTGCTGTTTACGCACACATTCACAAGTACTTGATAGGTGAACTTATTTGCAACCTGCAGATTTGTTTACCCTAGCATTAGCAAGTAATGGGCTGGAAACAATAACAAGCTCATTTAGATGTAATACCCCCCTGCTAGTTATTGGTGTCATTAAATTGGGCTTGTACAGTTGTAGCTGAAGGAGGAATCTCATGTCTTGTGTGTGTGTGTGTGTGTATTAGGGCGGTCGGGGACAACATGATAAGTGTGACTTAAAAGATTTGTGACTTTTAATTAAATTGTAATGCTCAAATTTCTAAATGGGAAAGAAAAAAAAAAAAACATTACCCTCTGCAAACACAGGAGAGTAGGAAGCTGAGACATCGAACACCACATCATTTTTCATCCGGCATTATCAGAACACATGTGTGGGGGAAACATGTCATCAACTAGTCGTTTGGAGTTAAAACTTAAATGCCAGCAGCTATTAGCTGAGCCAGACAATTTGATGAATGAAATACCATGAGAACTTAAGATTTCCAGACATCTGAGGCATTCTTTTATTCAACATACAACTCCTTAACCCTTACAGTGGAGAAATTAATGGTGTTTACATAGCAGCCCGTTTTTTTACAATCCACGTCGGCTGTGTTGACCTCTTTTTGTGCGAGATCAAAGGTCACTGACAAGACAACACTGCCTGAGATTTGATTTATTGTGCTGGAAAAGTAATGGGGGGGATTTCAAAGTTTACCAGACTCTGAACTGTCTTGGAGCAGACTCTTGTTTGGACTGCTGGTTGCAATTTTGACCAATGAGTCTCTTGATCTGACATAGAGGCTAAAGAGGAAGACTAATGGATGTCACAGAACCTGCGATCTGTTTTGTGTGTGTGTGTGTGTGTGTGTGTGTGTGTGCGCAGAAGTAAATTCAGCTATCTGTGCTCACTGCGAGTTCTTCCTCATACGTGTATAAACAACTCTTTTAAAGCCAGCTTCACTCAATACACTGACATGAAGCACTGGTATTATTTTAGATATTGTGGCCTAAGTGACAGCACAGGAAAATAATTATGAAAATGATTGCACCTGGGTTTTGTACTGTTTGCAAAAACATCACCTGGGTCGTTACCTGACCCTTCAGAGCTATGCATATGCAACACTCTGCTGCCAGAACATAATGTGATATTATTATAGGGAATGCAGTGCATTGGCAATCAGATAATATCACATGTGAAGGATGACAGCCTGTGTTGACACAAATAGTTGCCAGTGTTCAGTGTTCTACTGAATTTGGGTAGTATGGATACATTTCTTTCTTTATTTATTTACTTGCTTACTCATATGACATGTTTTTCACAGATTTTGAGAAATATAGCATTATATCACTGGCTCACCAATGGATCCTCTGCAGTGATCCGGCTAAAATATGAGTTCTGAAAAGCAATATGAATAGTATTGTTTTCACCAGTGATAAAAATAAATAAATAAATAAATAAATAAATAAATAAATAAAAACTTTTATACTTTTTATTACCTTTTATATAACTTAAGACATTATTGCACAATGCACATTTATTAATATTATGCCTAAATGTTTTTTTTTTTTTTTTAATGTCACTATTAATAAGGATTGTATGATCTCTGTATAATATCAGTCTTTAAATGCAAGATATACTTTATTACAAATATACTTCAGTATATATTTAGTTGGACTTCACTATACTTCCACAGAGTAAGTGCATTAAGCATAAAATTTGTTGTTCCAATTTATCAAACTTCAAGTATAAAGCACATATGAGGGTATTTTTATTAATCACATACATATGTAAATGTATTTGTAGTACACTTAGCAGAAAACAAATGTATTTTAAATACATTTTAGTATTTTGTTTTTCCACTAGGGAAACCAGGCACCCTTTCCAAACAATAGTCCTAAACAAACATGTTGTTGGATTTTGATGTGAGAGGACAACAGTAGATTGACTTTTTCACTTGAGGACACTTTATTTGGACTTATATTTGAACCGGAAACAACAGTTTGACGTTAAAGGGCCCTATTTTAATGATCTAAGCACATGGTCTAATGTGCACCGCGCAGGTGCACTCAGGGCGTGTGCGAATCCACTTTTGCTAGTTAAACGATGGGAAAACAGTTGGCGCGTCCGGGCGCATGGTCTAAACGGGTTGTCCCTGTTCTCTTAATGAGTAATGGGTGTTTTTTGGGCATAACGTGCAATAAACCAATCAGAGTCTCATCTCCCATTCCCTCTAAGAGCCAGATGCGCTTGTGCCATGACAGTGTATGATAGGGACCAACATGTCTTAATAATATATTTGTTTCTTACAATTAATTGATGGTCACGACTCCCCCCTCCCCCCCCCCACACACCCACACACCCAAATCCTTCATTTATATTTTATATAAATGCATCAAATATTTCACACAGCAATTCTTCAGATCAGTTATGAGATGCCTTTCATAATCTTGTAACAAACCACCATATGCCATGCACACCTTGTCACAAAATCAGTTCTAGCCTTTTAACTTAAGTGCACCTTCTTCAAGGAACATGGTTTTGCTTTGCTGTCTTGCTATGCTTATAAATATTTAATCTTCCTTTTGATTCATTCATTTGCTTGTATTCTCTACACTCTGATTAATAAGTGAAGT